>NC_092688.1:41488310-41788310 GCF_964275005.1 Diadema setosum | reverse complement strand
TTTGAAGGGGTTTAATGTAAAGCACCATCTTCAAAGTCTCGGAATATTCAGCGCCTAATTGATAAGGCATGAATTGGTTTAATATGCGTCTTGTAATTAGACCTATCTACATGGTACAAACTCCTGAAGATAGCTTACAGTAGGGTTCCTACATAACTTGAACAACTCTTCCTTTACTATTTTTTTTTTCACTGACTTCAGAACGTGATTGTACACCTATATAACATTGTTGTTGTTTTTTTTTAAGAGTTCAATGGGAGGTCCGCTTTCGTTGTCACGAGACAACTGCTCCTCACTAATCTTCTTGACACTGGTGTAAGTGCTGGGTTCTTCCTTTACCTCGTTGTCCGAGTGTGGTTAAAGTCAGGGTCAAGTATAATATATTAAGACAGCCAGAATGGGGATATCAATTGATTGGCAATATTTGATGAGAGGGTATTATGTCTGTAGTGTGAGACGAGCGAATCTATCGTTGCCATGGATGCCGGCCAGTTCCTGTGGCACTGGTAATCGAGACTGTGTCAGTTGTGCTTGCCGAAGGGACAACGCATACACGCATTATCAACGACGTTGCCAATAGTGCCCTTTTTATCTATAAATACCAATCGATTCTGTGTCCTTCTTTTGCACAGATGTCAAATAATTCACATGATTCTGTTAATAACATTTATTTCACTTTTTTTTTGGTGTGTGGTCATCCTGTCTTGACGTTTATACTTATTAAATGATCTGGGCCCCGTTTCATAAAACTTGTCAGTGACAACTGCCACCTTTCTATGACAAATTTGCTCTCAGCCAATCAGATACAAGGATTTCAGTACCTTTGTAACAACCATCACTACTTGTCACTGTTAGCAAGTTTTATGAAACGGGGCCCTGGTCATGAAATGAAGAGACGGTACAATTAAGACCGTTGGTAGGCCATATACGTATTTTATCATTTTCATTCTTCATGATATTTTGATTTAATGATTGCAACAAAATCTCAGAGTAAAGATCACTTCTAACTTAACGAATTTCCAGAACAGGATCAAAGCGTACTTTTATACCTTCATTAAGGAAGTTTTGCACATGATTATGAGTATCCAAACTCAATTATACCTGTCCTAAAACATTTGATGAACTAACAGAACTAAGGTACAATCAGAACTCTCACTAAACCATGAAGTAAAAGTTAAGATATAATTGAAGAACAAATTTAAGAGAAGAAAAACAGAATTGAATACGAATGAACAAGAGAGGAAAAAAGTGAATCATTCTGAATAATTTCTATCACAAACATGACAAAGTCTTCCATCTGATTCTCAATTGAATTCCTGTATCAATAAAGTATGACACCAATTATTTGTGAACAATGATGGCGAGAACTCTATCATGATGACGTGTTCTTTTACAGTAATCAATTAATGATGCCAATATACAATATCATTTTTCTAGTGGCATCCCCCAAAATACAGTGTTTGTGAAGTCGTTCACTCTAGGGAAGGCTTATAGAACACCATGAGTGTGTAAACGTGAGTTTGATAAAGTTTTGGCTGTCCTATTCACTATAGGTTAAAGAATAAGTACTGGCAATGATTATTGTATACCGCATATTATTCCCTGTTTATTTGTCAAAGGCTGTCTTTCAGATTCTACCACTCCCAACACAATCGCCTACACTGTATGATTGTGCTTTTCAATACAACTTCCATGACCTCAGCGGGAATTTCCACAGTGCCTCCGCCAGCTCTTATAATACCGTTATGTCCCAAAAAAAAAATTACAACGGTAACCTCCGCAACGATAACTTTTAAAATAGTGAATCAATCCTAATACAATTTCAGAGTATGAAACTATAACTCATTGCCCACATCTTACAGAAAACCCCATTCAATTTGCTTCAGTGGTCATATTTTATGTTATATTTTAAGTCCCTGAAGTAGCATTTAGACGATTGAATCATATTGGGTGTTATCAATGCAAAAATCCCATTGTAATTTTTTTGGGACATACTGTATATGTGGGAGACTGATCACCACAAAGGAGACAGGCGAAAGAGGAATGCGAAGGGAGTGGTATTGTCAGCCATGGTTACGTGCGCCAGCGGGACCTGGACGTAGGATCAGTGTAAATAGCATGAACCAGCAGACTTTGACCATGCAACTCTACCAAAGAAGTGATCGGAGAAGATGCATGTTTGTCGCTGCGCTCATCAAATCAAACAGACATAGACTTCCCTCCCCCCCCCTTTGTTTGTCTTCCTCAATTCCATCGTTTTACCCTTTCCGTACGGGAACCTGAAGCCTGCGCGTTAAGTTTAAGGGCATTTCAGAATTCAGTATGGAACGGGTTAAATGCATTTCTAACATGTATTCCTAAATAACAACTAAAGATAATATCAATATGAAAAATAAGCATTCCTATATGCATTCCTAAATGCATTTCTGAATAATAACTAAAAATAATGTCAACATGGAAAGTATGCATTCCAATATGCATTTCTTGATAATTACTAAAATAATGTAAATATGAAAAGTGTGCATTCCTAAATGCATTCCTATATAATAACTGAAAACAATGTCAATATGAAAATTCTTGCTAGGAGATCACTCCCTATTGATGTTTGCTGAATGCGACGATATACATTCTTTGACGTGTCATGTATTTGATGCCAGCGACAAAGCTTTATCTAGGTCGCACAGAAAAATGCATATTATGCTGCTGGAGAATAAAACCTGTTATTCTGGTTACAAAACTTCTAACAATGTCATGAACAGTTCAGAGCCGCAGAGGTTAAGCAAATATCTCGTCATGGCGCCGAACAATGGACACCAAACCGTGTTGCTCGACGGGAGATCTTCGTCTTGTTTTCGATGACGACTGTACGAGAGAGGCATTATACATCCATATTCGGAAGCATTTTTATCTTGTCGCAAGTTTGTCACCCAAATAGTCTCCCTCTCCCTCTCCCTATCTCTCCCTCTCTTTATATATCTCTCTATCATTTTCTCTTGTCTAGTCACATCGAAAGGCGATGAACAATAATAATAGCAAATTAGATGAAAATAATATAAACTGCTTAGTATGTTGATGTCAAATTAGATTAGTATCTCTTTTCTGTGACTGTTTAGAGATATTCTCAAGCTGGTTTGTAAGGAACGTGTTCCGAAGCTGCGACTACGTCTTGATATCACATACCCAGACATAACCTCGTCTAAATGCTAATTTAAATGGAATACGTTATGATTATTTATTTCATGATTTCTCGCATCAGATTTCAGTCATGTAAAACTCCACTCCATGATGACAATTGCTGACGTTTACAGGCCATCATGTGACAAGCTCAGGGTCTATTGTGATCAAATATATTGATTTTTTAATGTATTTTTCTGCAGCTACTACTTAAGACAAACAAAACCCCAACAAAGGGATAAAACCACCAAAGGTATTTTTCACCGTAAGTACTGCATGTCTTCAGCAATAAAGTCAAGAAATAAAATCATAAAAACCTTCAAAGGGAGTTCACCTTGCCAAAATGAGGTGCGCCAGTATACAAATGATGCACAGGATAGAGTGCGTTAGTGGAGGCGTAGCGCACTCGAGGGTATTTACAATTGTGAAACATGCACTACATTGTAAATACCCGAGAGTGAGCTGCATCTCCACTAACGCCACGAAATAATCCTGTGCATCATTTGTTTTATAAAATGGGTCGAAAACTAACAGCATTTTTTCACGTAGTTCCTACCTTTGTGGGTCGATACCAGTCAGCTACATGTATCACTCGCTCGAGAGAGTCAAGCACGTCGCACTCGGAAATCCCGCACATATATTATAAGTAGGCCTACGCCTACGCAAATTTGTCAAAGAATATAAATTTGTTAGCAAGCAAGCGCGGCTTGCCTTGGTGCCGTGTGTATTTTCTGCGTCAAATTTGTACGTAAATTTGTCAAAGAATATAAAGCAACAACAACGACAAAAGTACACATCCCTGAACGACGAGTGGATAAAGGCGGCTCGCTCCACTCGCCGGCCAACAGATTTGTGGGGTAAACGCGCTATACGGGGGCACGCCTTGTTTAAAGGCTAAGTAGCGCGCGACGCACTATAGTAACAACTGGGCCCTGCTGCATAAAACCCTTACCGCTGGACTTACCGCTCCTTTCTAGCGGTAAGTCTTCAAATTAGCGGTAAGTTTTATAATCCTTGATGCTGATTGGCTGTGACGCCTAATTTTGACGGTAGATACCATAGACATTCAATGGTAAGTTTTATGCAACGAGCCACACTGATTGAGTGCGCACTGGTTAGTGGTACTGCAGTGCAATGGTACTAAAGTAAACAACGCCCACGTGACTCATTTCAGCACTTCCTATTGGCTACATTCTTGAACCCATTTTATAATAAACAATAGCAAACATTGTTTATACAATAGGATACAACACCCTTTCTTCCCTTAGACTCAATCCCGCATTTTTTTTTTCTATATAGCAACGTATCCCACAATGGAATGGTTCTTAGGTTTTATTCACTGATCCTTGACTTGCTATTGAGAGTCCGTGCATTAGTCAAGGTTAGCTGCATACATTGTAACATTAGGCATGGTGATGCTTATCGGCAATGACATTGCAGTCGATAACAATAGGTTAGACAATTAAGTATTTCTAGGGGCGCAGCTTAGCGGGTGCAGAAAAATATTGGAAACAATAATTTAAGATATGCGATTCTTATTTTCATCAAACAGTCACAGACATTGCAATCATCAAACAGTCACAGACATTGCAATGAATTGACCTGTTAACAGATATCAACATTTAATCTCACGTCAGGAAATTTTGAAGTTAGTTTTCGTCTCACCTCCCTGGCCACACCATCCTGCGTTGTCAAATTAAGCGTTGATTTAAATTCGATGAATCCAGTGTCTTAAAGGCATAATTACATTGTACGTGTTCAACCTCGAACCTCTCCCGAACCTTTCTCCCCCCCCCCCCCCACATTGTCAAGAAGTATTGGCACAAACCTATGCCTATTATAAACATGAATCTATTTTGAACTCAGGATCATGCTACTCTTGTGGACTAGTACTTCGTGCTTGTTGTTATTCTGTCTTTAATGAAATTTATTGCTTGCCGTTTTGTCTGCTGCTTGAAATCTAAGCAATGTCATTTGCCTCCTGGAATCATCGGGTGGCTACGCCTACAAATCTTCAAAAGCTTTAGTTTTTAATGTCAATGTGTTTGGCAACCTTTTTTTTTTTCATATTCTTATATTTGATTTCAGTTTGACCTGCTTGTTTATTCGGTCGTTTTGTCCTGGGCTTTGTCGCACGTCTTTAACAAATTCATAATCAACTCTTTATTGCTATTGTGAATAGTAGTCCATTGTAATCCTTTGAGGTTTGATACCTTGCAATATAATGATGAATTAAAATGACGTCATCTTTTTGCTCTCTGTTTTACAGTGCAAATAACGGGCACCACTCAATTCAGAGGGATCCTCCTCCAGGGAAGAACATCAAGTGGTTCTATTGTGGGTACATGGTCCACCAGTAACTTGCAAAACTTTCAGACAAAGCAGTGCACAAGCCCTGCGGATTCCATCACGCATTCAAATGGCAACGACAAGAACCCACCGCAAACATTCACATGGACAGCGCCATCATCGACGACTCTGGGCGCCATAACTTTCCAGTATGTGCACCTTCCATTCCATACATTGTTTCTTCATATCCTCGTCAATTTCATGTACATAATTCTGATTTCATGTAGAATGTTATCACAATTGTAATATGTACATGAAAATTTATATTTCACAGTCCTTATAATCGTATAATGGTATCCTGGTTTTCAAAAAAATGAAATCCAAATTTTTACATTGAATTGTGGTGGCTATCGCTATTTGAAACTAGAGAAGCACTCTGAGAGCGCAGACCTCCGCCAAGCATGCAGCTCATTTCCACCACTGATCTTGTTCTTTCATAGAGATATCAGTGATTTCCACCCATACGTACTTATAGCATTGTGTGCTGAAAGCCGCCCGATTTCCCAATATAGAAGCCTTTGTTACGTCACAAACCCTCAGCTGCACGGCGTGCCTCGCCCCAGCAGAAACTAGAGCACGCATGCGCGCATGCAAACTTCAAATACACGTAGCCTGGTGAGCCTGAACTCCCAAATTCATTCACCCTACCTGCCAAAATATCAAAAATCCGTCATAAATTCCCCCACAATTCTCGGATCACTACCAAAAGTTAATCGTTGGTTACTTGTGTCATTTTCAACCTTTCCTGCAAGTTTCATCCCAATCCGTTAACTACTTTTTGAGTTATTTTGCACACGGACAAACTAACTAACTAAGTAACTAACTAACTAACGAACAAACCAACGGTAACGAAAACATAACCTCCCCCTTGGCGGAGGTAATAAACATACAAATGGATCACTATCCTTCTCCAAATAGATGTACGTAAAAGAATGGTGAATACGATGACCTATTAAAAAAAAAAGTATCTAATTATTCTCCTGTTTGATTAACTCCCATCCCGTAACATGAAAAAAGATACTAAAGGAATGAAGTGAGATTTTTTATCCGTATAGTGTTCCATAAATGCTTTATTATCTATTTTCAGTGATATGAACCCGATTGAGTTCGCAGTATCTTGCAATCCTTATTCACTACAGACAGTCAAAGAGACAACCTCTTACCTTATAATCAGGCGTCATGAGGCGCGGTCAGACTGGCAAAAGATTGCTAAGTTTAAGATCGCGATCGTTAAGATCTCGAAGTTTTACCAGTGTGACCGCAAACTTCCCGCGGAACTTCTCGCGAAACTTATCGATCTATTTGCGGGCGGTGTTTCCGAAGCGCGAGGCCATTGTCATGTTCAGATGTGCATTGTTACATCACAATCACTAGCCATCGGACGGCACACTCTTTCTTGCGCGCGTAAGAATGGCCCACTCGGTCTTTTGCCAGTCTGACCGCGCCTATGGACAATAAACTATTTCTTACTTATTTCAGTTCAGCAAGTTACATTGCACCTCAACAAATAGTTTCAGCAAAATATTCCCTGCTCTAGGCTTTGCCTAACCAACCAGCGATTAAGGTGGATTCTGTTACCGATTCCGATGCACAGGTTCACTTTACATGGTCTACGTACAAGCTGAGTAAAATCTCAACAATTCATGATACTTGACAGCTTGTCATGCAGCCTTCGTTATGAGGGATCACATTTCAGTTTCTGACAAAAAAGGTCCCCTCCCCATTTTCTTCGCAGTGCCACGTTTGTGACGCAGCGCAACACATATTGGGTCAATGTGCAGTCGGCTTCAGCTCTTCCATATGCAACAGGTAAGATACAATTTGGCCATTTTTTTTTCCATTACCAAACCCATTCGACATGACAATGTGACAAATAAAGTTAAAAGTGATCATGTGATTGTGTGTATTTATCTATTTTGTGTGAGTGTGTGTGTGTGTGTGTGTAACTGTGTGAGTTGTGTATCTGTGTGTGAGTGTGTTTTATGTGTATGTGCGTATTTGTGTTCCTGAGTGTGACGTACGCACTGGAAATACAATAGTCTATTAGAGTTTCTCTGATTGATATTCGTACGTAATGACTGTGTTAGACCAATGCAAAGAAAGTAACCTTTCATCTCATCAAACCGAAATCCATCTCTGCCTTTACTAACATGCGTAACTTGAATATCATTGCTCTTACCTCACACCAAATGTAAAAGCCATTCTGAACTACTTGTAACCTACATCACTCAGAGTTGGTAGTTAGTCAATTTCTCCATATTATTGATTTTATCATATTACCGTCTTTCTATACCATTTTCTTACATCTGTGACATATTCCCTAATAACTCCATCTTTGGGTCTATCTCTTTCCTCTATTACTGGCTGGTTCTAATACAATTATTCCCACTTCTTCTCTTCGCTTTCACTTCCTCGTTTCACCTAACATCTAAACAGGCGCATGTACAAGTAACAATCCGTGTCGAAACGGTGGCGTATGCCAATCTTTGGGCGGATCTTCATTCATCTGCCTCTGTCCCTTTGGTTTGTCGGGGACGTTTTGCACACTGCCAGGTAAATTGATACAAATTAAATGACTTAAATTGAATAGATGTTTGGAATAATAGCATGGTCTTTTAGAAAGGTATCTCATGAAGATAAGAACATGTTCTTTCTGACGAAGGGGAAACTGGGGAGGGGGGAGGGGAAACTGCATAAGCTTCTTTTTCTGTCCGGTGATCAGGAGGTCGTAGGTTCGAATCCTGCTCGAGTATGTACGCCCATGATTTTTTATCATGGCTACTACTAAAACACTGATCAATTCAGTGCTTATTTACGTCGATGTAGGGCAATTTGTCAATCAGTTGCAATGAAAACATCACGACGGAAGAATTTTCATGAATTTGAATAACAAAGCAGTACCCGCTGCATGCTATAAGGATTAGAACCAACACTTGCTGTCGGGCGAAAGCTCGGTGGTCTAGTGGAGATGACGCCTGTCCGGTGATCAGGAGGTCGTAGGTTCGAATCCTGCTCGAGTATGTACGCCCATGATTTTTTATCATGGCTACTACTAAAACACTGATCAATTCAGTGCTTATTTACGTCGATGTAGGGCAATTTGTCAATCAGTTGCAAAGCTTCTTTTTATTGTAGAAAACTTCAAAGGTCTATGTTTCATATGCAAGGACAAAAGGCTTTTTGAAGTTTGGACATAATTATACCGTATGTCAAAAAAACCCCACCCCAACAACAACAACAACCACAACAACAACAACAACAACAACAACAACAACAACAACAACAACAACAACAACAACACAACGGTACCCTCCAAAATGAAAACCCAAAAGATAATGAATCAATCCAAATACAATTTCTGGGTATGAAACTATAACTTATTATCCGCATCTTATAGAAAACCACATCCGATTTGCTTCAGTGGTCAAAGAGAAATGGAAGTTTTGTAGAGCATGCCAGGAATTCCCTCCCTCCAAGTTCTGTCCGTTGTGTTCACACATTATGCACGTGTTATGCAGTTCCAAGAGCATCCAAGGTACCAAGTGTCTAACTTGGAAGAATCAGACCCACGACATGCGTTGCAGTGATTCACATATCTCTGTGACCACTCAACCAAACTGAATGGGGTTTTCTGCGTAATATAGCCAAGATGTTAAATTTTGAGACCCTGAAATAGCATTTAGACTTAAATCATATTGGACGTTATCAATGCAAAAATCCGATTGTATTTTTTTTTTTTTTTGGGGGGGGGGGGGATATTACATAGCCTAATGATAGTTAGCCGTCCTAAATCTTCTGCTTGATTATATAAATGCAGACGAGTATACAATGTAATGCTTTAAGGTTACCAAAACTATAACAATGTTCCTTTAAAAGGGGAAAAGAAAATCCTGCTACTCATGCAGACTTATTCTAACATTATTTTCTCCAACTAATTAATAAAAGAAAGTGCTTGCCAAAATCTAGTCCCATGTTGCTAGACTTTTTTGATAAAAGTGTTTCCCTTATAGTTTCATTAATCACATTCAAATGTTTTGTATCATTTCACGCCTTGCAATTTCATTGATTTCACTTCAGTACCTCTGAAAGGAAGGTGTGTGAAAATGTCATCAGTGCATGAAATTGACTCTAGCTCACCCTGACACAGAAATGATGTAACGATCATGACGATGGCAAAGTCTTTAACTACATTTGCTTGTCTGACTCTTTGTCTTCTCTGTTAGTAAAAGTCAAACTCTTCAAATTCATTTAAAAGTTGAATAGGTAGAGAAAAGCAGCTAGTTTCTCTTTTTAACATGCTTAAAGAAACAAATATAGTTTTCTTCTCAAGCGTAAGTCTCAAGAATATCAAATTATCACAGAGCAAACATGATGTTTTAAAGAGTGTCAGCTGCATTACGTCTCGCTGTAGAGAGGTTTCATTTTCACTTCGCAAGTCACATCATAAAGACTATTGGCTGCGATTTTCCATTCAAACCTTTCCTCCACACTTTATCAACATTTTGCTCCACTACCACCACCACCAAAAAAAAAAATATATCAACAATATGTTTCTTGTCTAATTCCATTTGCCTTTTAGTGAGTCAAGCATGTCACGACACTTGTATTCACTCCGGCAGTCCTTGCAGTAGTTTGCAATAGCAGTTCTAGCAAGAAGTAGAATAACTCTATATTCTTCTATTTTGCCTAAAGTTGATCAAAAAACAGAATCACCATTCGTTTGCAGAATCACCATTCGTACGATTTCATTAACCAAACTAACAGCACTTCATTAACCTTATCACATGCTCGTCAGTACCGTGCGCCACTAACCCCTGTCATAATGGAGGAACCTGTGTGGTAACTAGCGCAACAACTTCCCGCTGCTCTTGCGTCAGTGGTTACTCGGGCCCCCAGTGTGAAATAGCAGGTAAGGGGGACTAATTTTTTACTGTATTCGTCTGCACATACCAAATACTTATTTACGACTCTTTTTTTTTACGACTAAAGAAAATCACGACAACAAAGAATGATTATGCCAAAGCCTCTGTCAACAGGACTCAGCAGGTAAGATTGAAATCACAAGACTGTGATTCCTGTCTGCGTAACATTCTCTCCGAATATATTGATTGAATTTTATTCCATCTCTCTTGAAGGTTAGGTTCACTGGAGTGTGCCCTGTATACCTTTTTTTCTGACATCCAGCTAACGTGCTAACATCACCCTTGAACAGCACTCTCACTTCTTTTGTTTATGTTTTCTTTGACTAATAATCTCATCGTCACATGTCACCAGAAAATAGACACAATTTTAACCCGTCATATAACGCAAGCACCATATTGCAATGCGGTTTCTCACTGCCCAAGCCACTGATACTGAGGTACGCACATTCTTCACTTATTTCTCTCTCTGCTTCACTGCACTTAGCTTCTGCCAGCATCAGGAATATATAATATTCATCTCGCGCTGTTGAATATTAACCATTTGTTAACTGAAGTTTAGTGTTGAATGTGTGAATGCGTTTGGTCTGATGCACGGCACAGTTGTTAGAACGATCTCCAAGGTATATTGCTAGCAGACAAGATATGATAGCCATTGGGTATTGTGCTTTCGTTGATGTATAGTTGAGATGATTAGGCTTAATATAGTTGAAGGCCAGAACTTATTATGACCTATATATTTGTGACACTTCAAGGAATGAAAGTGCCATTTACTTATAGTTTGTGTTAGATGTTGCATGACATATATATTTTTAAACTTATGGCATGATTGTACCATGATTTATGTTGCAATTATAGACATGAAATAAGATCAATCACGTGAGTTCAAAGATCATTTAAATGACCATCTTACAGGACGCCACTTTTATTCCGGGAGGTGAGACAAAATCTAAAATCACCTCCCTGGATCATTCTTATTCCCAACCTAAACTTTAATGACACGTGAGTAAAGCTCCGACTAGGTTGCCCATGTATACATGAACGTTGATTGATGATACATGGCAATTATTCAGAAGTCGACACAGTCGCATCATTATTTTTATGTCAGCATGCGTTATGTAAGCCATTATATGTGCAGTTTGTCCGAAGATGCATGCCATAACTATAATTATTTGGAATTATTGCACGACTATTTTAAAACGTATACATGTATAGTAACAGGCATGGTATATGAGTCAGGAAATATTTCCTAAGTAACGCGAAGTCAATGGTTGGGAGAGTTTTTGCCCTTGTAGAAGTCAGTGTCAATATCATATATTACATGATGTTTTAGTTTTTTATTTGAGAATACAGTGTAATGTTTCTGTTGTTGCTATGCTTATTATTACGCATGGCAACGGTGCAAAGAGCAGAGCCCTGCGCATGCAGTGTGTGTTTCGGGCAAGAGAGTACATATTTATAGTTGCACATGTTTGATTAGCACGATTAGAGTCTGATGAGCATATGAGCCAAATCATCAAATCCGCCCATGATAATTATAATCATTGAATATCATGAATTTTTGTCTCAGGTCATGTAAGCAGGATTAAGTATTCCTTGTACTAGTTTTAGATTATATGATTGTTTTGTGTTGGTCATGTAAGCATACCATAGACGGCAAATATTTTGTTTGGCTCAATTAGAAATATATATATATATATATATATATATATATATATATGTGTGTGTGTGTGTGTGTGTGTGTGTGTGCGTGTGGTACTTGCGTATACGTTTCAATATTATGCATGAATATGGGCAAAGAAAGGTCGGGCAGTTACCTGATGTGTCACTTTGTTTTTTAACCAATGGAAAAATTTAAAGCCGTCAAACGTGCACTGTTGATTGATGGCTTATTTCGATGTTACAGTTTCTCCATGCCAGTCGAACCCGTGTCAGAATTCTGGTACCTGTTTGACCAGTGGCAATCTCAGCAGCTATGTGTGCGTGTGTCCAGCAGGAGCCTCCGGAACAAACTGTGAAAACCAACGTAAGTATCGTGAGAATGATTGTGTTGTCTCGACAGACAAGCAGGCTTATTAAAAACACGTCCGAGCGTGGTCTCTTCATCCACTCACCCATGTCGATATCTAAGTGTTCATATATGAATACATCTAAATATATTATACGATATAATTTATGACCTATAGAGATATTGCACTGGTCCATACTGAACTTGACAGTTATCTCTAGCTTTGTATTAAAACAATAAAACAAAAACAAAAAACCCTCTCTCTCTCTTGCCACAATTTACATATGTTTCCGTAGTGTATGTTGGCCACAGCTTACATATATTTCGGTAGAGTATACTGGAACATGATAAATCTTAATAGAACTAATTCATACAAATAAAGGTACATTTTCTTCTTTTTTCCTCTTTGGAAATATGTCAAGTTATGTAATCAAATACATGTACTCTTTAAGACTAATGGCAAACCCGCGATCTCTACACCATTACCATAAATATGGTATCATTTGCCTTGTTTGCCTCGATGTTATCGTATAAGGCGCATAATTGACTAAGACGTCAGATACACGTACATGTAATAAATTGTAATTTGTGGGCATTTGCCCTACTGCGATGTCAAATCTACGTGTCAAGTGAAAACGTCGTATGAAGGCACAACGTTTCGAGAAAAAAAGAAGAAGTAAGAACCTTCCAGAAGCCCAAATGCCTGCGATAATACCAACTCCAAAAAAAAAAAAAAAAAAAAAAAATATTAGTGGAAAGCAAGGAAATGGGATTCCATCGGAATTCGAACCCGTACCTACGGATTGCTAGCCCGGTGCTCTACCGACTGAGCTATGAAGCCCGAATTCAGTGTTTGTCCCAGAAACCCATAGTTCTCAATGCTCGAAATAATAATAATGATAATTATAATGTCATGATGTACGCTAATTCTGTGTGCGCTTGTTGTCTGCTGGTTTTTCATTTCTTCTATTGTTTGAAGTGTACAAATATAATAATTATGATTACAGAGAGATGATATCATAATTGACTTGCTTACGTATCTACAGCGACACCATCACCACCATGCGACTCGAACCCCTGCCAGAATTCTGGTACCTGTTTGACCAGTGCCGATCTCAGCAGTTATATGTGCGTGTGTCCAGCAGGAACCTCCGGAACAAACTGTGAAAACCCGAGTTCTGCAACAGGTGCCAGTATATTATTTATTTTTGTTGTCTGACGATAATTTTTAACGAGGAAAGAAACAGCGTGCTAAGAGATGACGATTTTCTATGAACCAAAGTAACTTGAGACTCCTAAGAATCTGACATCGGATATGCATACTTATAGTCCTGTGCGCGTTCGCGCCAAACACGCACCATGCTGTACTATTTGTAATGATTAATATAATTTTGTACCTCATCATACCAGTACTTTTGAAAAAAAAAAAAAAAAACACACACACACACAAAAACAACAACCAAGTAGCAATTCGTCGGTCGCATTACGAACCGGCGAATGTTCGAATTTGGGTCAATTTTTCAAAATTCACTTTTTTCCATTTTTTTGAATGTCCATACCAAACTCTATCTATCCCCAAAATATCAAATCGCAAAATTCACGAAAACATGTATTTTTGGTAGTGACGAATTTTCAAAATGTCCAAATGCTGCAATTTGTGATATTACGAACCGGCAAATGTTCGTATTCGCCGGTTCGTAAAATCCCTGTTCAGACGGAACACACGTGAGGTATGTGGGGCGAATCGAGGAGCTTGCGAGGCCGCGAGCGAGGGCTCGTCATCACCATCAGTCCCATGCACTCGGAATTGTGCTGGTATGTAACTACTAGGTGCATTTTGTTGCTCATTTGTTATTTAATCTTCTGTTTAAAAACAAAAGTAATTATAATCGGGGCAGGTTAATGTGTAATCATAAAATATTACATCAGAGAAGTAGAATTGCTCGACATTATCATGTAAAAGTAGCTTTCCTGTGTATTTCATTTCCTTGTAGATCCTACACAGTCGTACACCTAGCCACCATTTTTGTCGAAGGGGGTCCTTGATTTAATATTCTTGGTCAGAGATGAAGCAATCCTCCCATACAACCCGGATGCATGGTTTTTTAAACTAAAGCATAGTAGAATCTATAAACTGAAAAAAAAATATCGTGTAGCAATTGCAATACCCAGGTAGAACTGAAAATAGGCCCAAAGTAATAAATGATTATCATCGTTTTCAAAGATTCATGTTGTTTCATTAAAAAAAAAAATAGTATTTAGGCCCTAAGTAAGAATGAAATTGCATGATGAGACTGTTTAGTGTCAGTGTTAAGTCAGTTATAGTTACATACAGCTTCCTTAAGCATGCAAGAATAGCTGCTCTGGCCTTTACTGTCTGACTAAAATCCTGCATAAACAGTAAATTTATAGGCTAGATCGAGGTTGTATTCACCGGTATGTTACTTATTTTGATTACCGGGACAGATATCAATGAACTTTCAGAAAAATTAAACGAAGTTGATTACTGGTACCGGTACTCACAGTTTTTTTTAACACTCATGTACCGGTACAAGTATAAGCTTATATCCAGGGATTTTTATTCTATATAAGTTACCGCGGTATCCTATTTGTGCCCTGATAACACTGACATGATTTTCCTTATTCATATCTTGGGGATAATTCTAGGAGCAGCAGGCCACTACAAGCAGGAGCCGAGTCCCCACAAACAAAGGCAGCACCGCTATCATTACAACTGTAGCAGCTAGCATCCCAGGAACATCAGCAGCACCTCTCGGCGCAGGAGCAGCATTAGCAGAGCCTGTAAAGTGCAACTGTAGCAGCTGAACTTCTCCATACAATTGTAGTCGCGAAGCCTCTATGTACTACAGTAGGCCTACCGACAGTACTATTGCAACAGAGCATCTACGTATGCTACCGTAAAACTCTACATTTGTAGCAGCATGATCCTAACTTTCAACTGTAGCAGCTGAGCCTTTCAGACTGTAGCAGCAGAGCCTCTACGTACAACCGCAGAGAGTAGTGGTGATGAGGATGTTTTTCCTTCTGCCTATAATGGTAAGTTTGATTTGATCGTAACAAGTGATTATGGTACCATAGGTACCGGTACTTGTGGACCATAAAGTGTACCGGGAACCAGGTATTCACAAACATTTCTCAGTTTACGGTGAATGGAATAGGTCATTTATTACTTTCAGTGGAATAGATGATTGAACAATACCATGTCATTTGACAGAAATCACTGTTTTGATATCTGGACTGTAATGTAGTTATACCTTTTCTGTAATGTCGATCTTATCTAACTCTACTGTCAAGTATCTTATGCAGATATTAACCTGGTGAGGACAGTCTCATGTTGATATTACAAGCTCTTCCCTAGGCACCTGCTTGAGCATACTTGGGGGAAGTTTCTAATGGCCTTACTGTAATTATTTCATACATGTATATCAATGTTGACTGCTACTCAATGTATTAAAAGAGAAAAAAAGCAAGCACTAACACTTCTGTGTATAAGATTGTTAGGTTTTTATGTGAAAGACATCACATTTCTAATCAAAGAATGTGTAGCAGTTATCATTATTTACCTTTGCCAACCCCAAGGTGTAAAAGCTCGACCAATAGCACCTGAATTACTATGCCCTTCAGAGATCAGCAGACTTTGATGACAATTTTTTTTTTTGCATTTCAAATAGGTATGCTGGCTGTAGCTATTTTCATTTTGTCTCACAAAATGTCGTAGGTGATTGCCTGTAACGAATTTCCTTATGTTACTTTGTTTTTTCTTCTGAAATTGTGCTTTAGCTCTAAGAAATACTCTTCTTCACATTTTTCAAACCTGCAGGTACTTGTAATGTTTTATCACATAGTGTATGACACAACTGTCAAATTTCTCACTGAAATTGTCCATACAATTTTTTGTGTTTTTGAACCACCGTAGGCATAGATGTTCTTGTCAAGTGGAAGAGGGATGGTTCTATGAATCCTGTCAGCTCAAGTGACCTCTATCATGCTCAACGGACCAAACCGAAACAAGGTTCCTGCGTACGGTACATATGAGAATTGAAAATGGCTGGTGGAAAGGGAGGATGCTTCAAGTCTTCAACATGCCCATGGATGGACGTAGGATGTCAGATGACAAGGGCATTCCTCTTTCTGCCTGAGGTAATTTGAATACATAGTTACTGATTTGTTCTACATCAATAAGTTTATCAAGATATATTATGTCTTTTTTCATTTTAAAATGATGTAGAGATTTTTATGCATAGTATCATGTAGGTACAATGTACTTTCATTGCATTACCATTTCAATATAAATGTTCAATTCTGTGTAATTAATAAAACAAATGTCGTAATTGCAGTTTGTAATGACTGTAGGATGCTGAAGACTGTTAGCTTTCCACTTCCTTTCTTTAAAAGTCTGATATTGATTATTACTTACAATTTATTATGTCAACGTCTCTTCTCAGTCCCAAAACAAAATCAATTACTGATAATTTGCTTTATGTGCATGTAATACACTGTAGATTCTAGTGTCCATGATAGATGTTTGCAAGTATATCTAGTATAAATCTTGTTGATTCTACCCTCAGGATGGTCACATAATTTTTTTCATTGATGCATTGTTTACAACTTCCCCAGCAGTATCGTTACTTGCGACAGCAGTAGCAGAGCCTCAACGTCGATTTGTGACAGCTGAATCCCCAGAAACATCAGCAGCACCGCTTGAAGCAGCAGCAGCAGCAGCAGCAGCGGAGCCTGTACGTACAGCCCTAGCAGCTGAGCCTCTAAGTACGACAACAGTGGTAGAGCCTCTACTTACAACTGTAGCAACTGAGCCTCTACTTACCACTGTAGCAGCAGAGTCTCTACTTGCAACTTTAGCATCTGCACTTCCAGGAACATTAGCAACACTGCTAGAAGCAGCAGCAGCAACAGAAGCAGAGCCTCTACAAACAACTGTGGTGTCCGCATTCTAAGAAACAACGCAGCAATGTTACCTTTGAAACTGAAAGTAATTCAACTGGAGTTGAGAAGTTCAGGGCATTGTATAACTGTTGTTTGTATTTCTTGCATTATCTGTCTGTGTGGTGCAAATTCCTAAAAAAAAGCAATTATGAGCCAAAACTTAATTTTCCAATAACAAATGTAAAATAATTTAAACATGTGATAAATACTTTGATTATCTTCTTTTTTTTCTTTTATCCTTCACTCTTGTAAGAAAAAGTTTGTGGCAGGCAACCTGTAAAATTTAAAGAAAATAGTTTTGTCTTCTGCAAAGAATAGTTAAAAAAAAAACAGTAAATGAAGTAGCAATTATTCAACCAGACTTGGCAGTTTCATCAAATAGCTTCAAATTATGTTTTTGTTTTCCTTGCACTAGGTGTACCTGATTTCAATTTGAAAGCAGACTAAGTCCTCCACTCTTATTTCAGATTACAAAGAATACTGAACCTTGCTGGATGATGGAAAACTGTTAAATCTCGAGAAAGCAATGTCCCTGTCAGACATTGAAGAACCGATTTTGATGGTAACCGGACACAGGAAAGCAATAGAAAACTGTTTGTGAAGTGTAATGGAAGTACAGCATATTCATATTATGCTGTATGTATTCTATACTGCCCTCTATCTAGTCTTGTTGGTATACATCTGGTTGTATTTACATTATTATATGTAGTGCACTAACTGTTGACCAACTTTCCTGAAATAAAGACCATTTAGGCAAACTATTGTACATGTTTCTTGTAAGGAAAGGAAAGGGAATTATTGGTGAATTTCTTGCTCATAGTGCCTTGTACAAAATAGACTTGATGCATGATCAAGTTTGTAATACTTTCTGGTAATTATTTTATCTTCAGTGTTACATATTTGCTACATGCTTTCAATAATTTCAACACAGTTTCACACAAATCGACCAATTTTTATCACTTCGGGAGGACCTTATTCAAATATAAAAGAAACAATAGAAATAAAGTGTAGTGTTCCAGTATGTATTCCATTTATTGTCTCTTCATTGCAAATTTGGAAACTACTGCCATTGAGGCTTTTGAGGGAGTGGAAGATAGATGTCAGTGCAAAGCCAGAAGATTTTCATGTGGAAGAATATGTAGGTACTGACATCAGTTCTATTCCTGATAGATCTTCAGTTGTCATGAAAAAATTCATGGAATCTAAAACAGAATTGTCCAAAAAAAGCTGAACAGTGGGGAAGCCTACAAAAAGTCAGAAATATTTGTAGATGGTAGAACACATTTTACATTTTAACCATCAAAGATGTGATTTAACACGTAACCATATCAATCTTTTGGCTATGATTGCCTCAGTGAAAATGGCAGAATGTCTATCAGACAATATTATCATGCCTTGAAAATTCTGGTCCTAGAAAGAGAATGGCTAGCCAGACATGTTATTAACATGTTGTCATGTTGTCCCCCATCCTAAGGACAGCAAAAAGAGACAAATGACGTACACTACACGAACTCTCCTCCCAGCAGTCCAGTAGTTGGCAGACTGTTAAAGTTTGTAGACTCGTGTTTATAAACACATTGGGTATCACTTTCATTAATTCAACCCTGGGCAAAATTACCTTGTGAAGTGTGAGGAGAATGGTACACTTGATCATGTTATTGCACGCGTACTACTGTAATACATTAAAGTCAAGGAAATGCAGAACTTCTCACCAATTTACAGGTCAGATTACCTCGTGAAGTGTTGGGAGAATTTTGTATTTTGTACATGTTATTGCACCACTTTTATAGTGGTCAGAACACAATTCTGAAATGCAACAAATGCCTAACTTCTCATTCCAAGTGAGATTCCATAGTGAAGTATCATGGAGAATGTCACATTTATTTTGTATCAATTGTAATTTAATGTACCTGTATTGTAATAATAGTGTGCAATGTAATTATTGTGAGCTGTCGAAAATGCAAAAAAAAAAAAAAAAATCACTCTCTGAATTTACAGGTTATATCTGGAAGTTTGAGGAGAATGCTTTGTTTTGTAGTTACTGCATGTAATTATGAACACACATGTGGAATGGTGCATTTTGAATTAATAAAATGCAGAATTCTTCACAAACTTGCGGACTGGTGAATAGAAAACAAAAAAAAAAGAACAAAAGAAAAAGAAAAGAGGAGTGAGAGAGACACAGATACCTAGAATTGGGAGAACAAGGTGATTATGACTGCTTTGTAAGAGGGTATGTGTGTGTGTGTGTGTTTGTTCGAGTGTGTGTACTGGTATGTGCATGTATAGTGTGTGTTTGTGTATGTTTGTGTTTGCATGGGTGTAATTATATTCTCTCAATAATGAATTTACACTTTTTTATAGACAGTGACTACCAGGCGCACTTTTAGTACTCATCCAGTAGTCAATAAAAACCCATTGCACAGTTTGATAACATTACTGGCATCTAATGTGTCAGAAAGTAGGTTGTGTGTGTGGGTTCGAGTGTGTTTACTGGTATATGTGCGTGTATGTGTGTTTGTGTATGTTTGTGTTTGTATGGGTGTAATTATATTCTCTCAATACTGATAATGACTTAACACTTGTAATATTTATAGATAGTGACTACCAGGCACACTTTAATAGAACGGTACTCATCCAATCAAAAACCCATTGCACAGTTTGATAACATTACTCGCATCAACAATTAATGTGTAAAAGTACAGGTAGGTTGTATAGTTTGAGAAAATAACTGTGGTGTTTGTTACACTTTCCTAATATCCATGATTATGATACAACTAACATGAATGAACATGAATGAACATGAATGAATCACAATCCCACTACCTAGAGCGGCGAATGTATACATTACACTGTGCGCGTACCACCTAAGCGTGTGGAATGTGTGATGATACGCGCCATTTTATGTTACATTTGCCGGTTCGTAATGCGCACTCGCTACGTCCACACGTATTGAGCATGGGCTTTACGAACCGGCAAAATGTATACATTTGCCGGTTCGTAATGCCCTCAGCTCTCTTTAGTACGCGATGTACGTAATTTAACGCTGAAATGGGGGGTTTTACGAACCGGCAAACGCACTTTGCATCACTACCACAGAGCACCCTGGGCCCTGTTTCATAAAGCTGTTCGTAAAGTTACGAACGACTTACGAGCGACTGGTGATCAGTTCTGTTGTGCTATACTTATCAGAATTTCCATAATTCAGCATAAGAACTGATCTCCAGTCGCTCGTAAGTTGTTCGTAACTTTACGAGCAGCTTTATGAAACACCCCCAGGTGCAGCTACAAAATAATATTTACAGTCAGACCGCAACGTCCTGAAAAGCCTTCGCATTTATCGTACGCGTATGCATGGACCTCGCGGACATGAATACGTAATGAGCTGGGAGACCACATTTTTAGAGTGTCTGTAAATCTAAACAACATTATCAATCTTCATGATTTATATATCGATAAAAAGCTGAAGAGTTGTACTTTGATGAAATTTGACCACTTGAAAGGTTATGATATATAAAATATACTGAACAAGGAAATTATAAAACACAAAATTTGCATATTTTCCATTCTTCTTAAGGGGTACACTAGACCGTCGAAATTAAGGTGGACCAAAATGGAAGAGGTATAAAATGAAAGAGGAAATATCATTCTATGAAAACATAATGACTTTATGTGGACTGATCCTATGAACGGGTCAGGTTGGCGAATAAATCATTGCGTTGTACAGTTAATTTCTGACGAGATTTCAGTTTGCCGCGAATACGCGTTTCTGATTGGTTAATTCCCTCTGAGTGGTGAGTTGAACGCACCTCGCGGAATGACAGTAAACGTGTACTCTACATAACAGTAATACACTGTGTGTAGATGACAGTGTAGGACCCTATATGGTGTGTGTGTGCGCGCGCACAATGTGTGTATATACGCGCTCAGGTTCAGGCAACTGCAGCTGGTGTAAGATCTCCACGTAAACAATAAGAACAACACTCCACTCTGATCGACAGCTCAACTTTGGCTTGAACTTTTTTTTTGCCGGCACAACTAGATAAGAGTAGAGTGCATTAATAAGTAGCATACAAATCAATAATACAAGATCTAGCACTGTGTTTGCACACGTCATGAGTTCTTTGGGGCTCTCTTTTTGGTATTAGAATAATAATATTCCTTATTAATCCACTGTATACATCGCTGAGTAATTTATCTAATGATACCCTGGGAGCGCATGTATCTCAAATTGCCACACTATGATTTTTACTCGACGAGACTTTCAGTTTTCATTGTTTTCTAAGCGAGGGACCAATTCAGTTCTTAGTGTGCTGTTATAACAGGTATATCTAAAACGTTGACTATCTTTCATGTGGTGATTCAACCTATGAACGGGTCGGGTTGGCAATAAATAGAAAGCCTTGTTCTAATTTGTCTCAGGGTCGTTTGGAAAATATCGATATAATGCAGAGATATGAATAATGATACCATAAGCTCATTTTGTATAATGTAAGCATTAAAAGGTGTGATTTATTTCAAGTATTCACAAACCATGTCAATTGGTCACGGATAGTAGATGTTCATGTCGCCAATAAGTGAATCTCGTAGACCATGCACTTTGTCTCTGAATTATCTCGCAAAATCTCGGGTGCTGAGAAGGACATGCGCAAAAACCTGCGCGTACGATAAATTTTTGATTTGAGCTCATTAACAGCAGCGTTGCGGTCTGACTGTTTAGTATCTGACAAAGCAGAAAATTCCGCTTTCATCACTCTCTTAATATCATCATCAATGTGCTGTTATAAGACACGTTTTTATACGTTTAAAGAAGTCCCGATTCTTTAAACGCGATTATCTCGAAATCGTGTTTCCGCGCAAATTCGAACATTCGCCGGTTCGTAATGCGACCGACGAATTAGCAAATAAAAGTGAAATATCGTACGCGTATACATGCATACTCTGTGAAATGAGATCATACAATACGGTCATTGTCGCAAACATTTGTGCTCATGGAACCCAAAACATAAATCTGGAAGGGATCGAACTCATGATGATTGTGTGTTCTTTTTTTCCTTTTTTTTTTTTACATATTTCTCAGCGTAATATTGAGTTCTGCACAATGCAATATCTCTTAGAGATTTCGTTTATTTTGAGAGAATAAATCAAAACAAATACATGCCTGACTGACTGACTGACTGACTGACTGAATGAATGAATGAATGAACGAATGAATGAATGAATCAACTATATATTCTCCGTGTAGAATACATAGTCAGAATTATACTCGAACAAGGAGATGATAAAAGAATGACATTATTCTTCTATCGATGTGCTCCCCTAGGTCTCCCGTGTGACTCCAACCCCTGTCTGAATTCGGGCACGTGTCTAACGAGCGAAGACCAGATGGGGTACTTCTGCTTGTGCACATCGGACTTCACCGGATCGAATTGTCAAACTACTTCAACAGGTATGACGTGCATGCTGGCTACATACAGTCAGCCCCTCTGTTTTACCTTTCAATGATGTGTGTATGTATTTTGTCTGTATGTGTTTTTCATGTCCTCAATTATGAACCTTGCGTTTCAAGATGAAAAAGAAATATCAGCTCAGAATGAGTTAGCACATCAATGGCAAATCAATCAATTTACCTCATCTTTCTAACGCCTAATATCCCTTTTCCATTCATACTGTACGTCTTCAACAAAGTAATTACCTTGTTTCTTCATCCTCATTCACCAGAATATCAATAGAAACTTCTGTACTTCTACTTCAACGTAACAACGCTGGTATATACTACACCAATGATAGACTCAAAGTATGTTATTGACTGCTCCGCAGACAACTCATGCTGATTAGGAAAACGCCAATGCCCGTCCACAGACAAATACTTAACCATCATTTTATCAAATTTTCCTTGGCCCCGGGCTAAACATCCTAACAGATAATGCAAACAGGTGAATAAAAAAAAATTGTATAATTTCAGCTGCTATTTTAAGGGGTTAAAGAATTGCTAGTATTACTCCATTACCGGAAAGAAATTCCATTGCACTAAAGGAGTCAGTTTCCAAACTACTGTCACTGCACTCACGGAGTTAAATTGTATCCAACCCATAGCTCAAGTGCTAACAAATTGTGTCAAAAGGTATAATGGGAAAAGAAACCACACTTACCAGCAATGCTCCAAAAGCCGCTGCTCCTTCGCCCCTTTGCATCCATGCTTTCCCCATTATCATCCATTTATAAAGGCAGACCTCTTCTTTTTAAGAGGTGATTAGTTCAACGTCACGCCCCAATCCATTTGCATAACAACTAACCTATCATGCCTGCTTCACATAATTTTCTTTTTCAACTCACCATATAAATTCCCATCCATCCACATAACTTTACTGCACTAACAATAGCCGCTTTCGGGTTTTGATATCATCAGCCTCTCACTGCTTCCCCCAGCCGTGCCAGAACGGCGCCCCGTGCACTGGATGGCTCGTTGGCTTCACTTGCACCTGCCCTTCCGGATTCAGGGGGGCAACGTGCGAGGACATCGGTACGTCGTCCTTTACACTCCATGCACTTCTAACACTGTGATGATCTGAAAATGTGTTTTCTTAACTCATCTCTAAATACTTCTTTGTTTTTTCCATCATCTTGGATTAATTATAATGTCCTCGATATACTGTCCTCGATTTACATGCTTGATCAACCCAAACTTGACTATATGCCATGATGTTTCAGTCTACCTCTACTATTACTCACACACGGTTAAAGCAAAGAAAATTATCTTATATATTGCACTTAAATCGAATTTGTGCATGAATAGTTGACACACATGCCATAACACGACCAATTTAGGGCCTACTACACATGGCTAAATGATTAGTTTATGGAGGTTTTGTAAGCACTGTGCATGAAGAGTGCTTACTGCAAATATAACGCAAGTAATTCCATTGCTTCAGCACTTTATAGCAATGATGCTGCGAGTTGTGCAGGAGTACTGAAATGTTTTTGAATAACAATGATGCTGATATAGATTCGTGATGTTGGTATACCTTTGGAACGCATCTGATCGTATTCTATCTTCAGACACTAGGATATATTTGCGAAGTTGATAAAATGTTGACAGACTGTATAGTAATTCGAATGATACACATGGTCCATATTATAGTGTCATTCCTCTGTCTGTCTATCTATCTATCTATCTATCTATCTATCTATCTATCTATCTATCTATCTATCTATCATTCTATCTATCTATCTATCTATCTATCTATCTATCTATCTATCTATCTATCTACCTCTCTCCCCTCACCTACCATTCTTATTTTCTAACATCTCTGCACGATTTAAGAGAAAATGCCAAAAGGACATCACAACCGTAGTTTCAAGTGATTCAAATGGTGTCTCTTCATGAGATCAGTATTATATTCTATAAGTCCTCTAAAATACATGCATATGTGTTCTCTCTATCTCTCTTTTTCCCTTAACATCCTGCATTCATAAAACATTATGATATATTTTGCTTTCCTGTATTTTCCATCACGACTGCAACCACAGGGTATGATGACTATTTCAGATCTACAGTTCATGTACACCCTTAATAAAATGTCACGTGACTTAAGCTGTAGCGGTTTAGTTGGCATTGTCAAAAAAAAAGTTTTGCATCCGTCTACGGTTCATATTCTGTATGAGTAGATCAAATAATAAAATATGCCTCCATGTTTTGTAATACAGTCACGGTTAAGTCGACGCGTTTAGTTGATGTTTTGCATCATTTTTTTTTTTTTTTTTTTTTTTTTTTGCATGAAATACGGCAGTCTGCATCCTGGAATGGGACACGTCCGTTGACTGTCATATTTTTTTTATTTCTCATGTGTGATAGTACGTTATTATTAGTGGTTAAAAAACATTTTTGTAGTAGTTAAGAAACCATAGGAAATCAGCTGATTCAATGTGTGCATGTTTTACGTACTCAAATGAAGTTATTTCATTGCTGTTGTTGTTGTTTTTGTTTGCTTTTTTTATAATGGGCATGGCGTATGGAGAATACGTGAGTTGTGTGCGGCTATAGCTGAGAATATACACTTCGTCAACAAAACTGTACGGCAATATTCATAATAATCTGCTTACGTTACTGTTGGCTTGCTTAGTCGTATAGTTGAAAAGAAAATGAAGAAGAAAGAAAATGAGAAGAAGAAGCATATTTTACATACATAATATAGGTATAATCCTGTTCATGCACTTATACATATTCATATTTTTGTGTTTGCATGATAACGAAATGTACTTTGCCTCATGCGTCACAACTCCTCAGCTACTGGATCTCAAGCCTGTGATTCCAATCCGTGTGCAAACGGGGCCACCTGTTTCACGTCCGGGGACCTGAATTCCTTCGTGTGCATTTGTCAGAGTGGTTTCGCAGGTACCACATGCACGGAGACGACCGCTGGTAAGCATTTCAGAACATTCTTTTCTTTCTCTCTCTTTTTCTTTCTGCAGCTCATGATCTTCAGTTTGCTTTCATCAAAACATTTGTTGCCTGCATTGCTTGATGTAGAAACAATTATTCTTTGACATCAATTGAATTGCAATTGTTCATTTCTCATAAGTAGTTGATGATGCAATGCAAACGCACAATCCAGTTTAGGTAAAATTAACTAATTAGATTAGAATGCTCGCTCAGTCTTAAGTGTGAGCGCTCTTGTCTGATAGACATGTTAGACCTTGCTCTGCTCTTTCTGAGACCCCGTTTACAGTGCGGGGCCGAGCCTCGCAATTTTGTCCGTTTACACTGCTGGGCTCGGCCGCGCTTTTGATTCAAACCTTTCAATATTTTGTCGTAGTGGCGCTCTGCTTGCAAACAAACGCAATTTGGTATTGTCTAGTTTTCAGACCCTTTGCCATATGAATTCCGTGGCGACGAAGTCGCCGTTCGGGCAAAGGCCTTTGCCGAAGGAAAAAATCCTTTGCAGGACAAAACCACCTTAAACTATACTAGTTTTCGATGTCGAGGGGGTTAATATCCTGAATAGCGAAAGATACAGGCAGAGGGTTTGGAAGCCAGACTAAAATTGGCCGCGCAATTGGCCGCGCATTTGGCCCAGTTTGCGTTTACACCAAGAAGAGGCAGGGCTCGGCCGCGGCTCGGCCACGGCCGAGACCACCTCCAGAGCGAGGCCAAATGCGAGGCCAATTTTGGCCTCGCATTTGGCCTTTTGCGCGTTTACACTGAAGCGGGGCTGGGCTCGGCCGCGGCTCGGCCGCGGCCGAGCCTCGCACTGTAAACGGGGTCTCATATTATGCGGTTATACGCTAGAGATATAAACTCCAAAGGAACTTATTTTGAATCAGAATGAAAGTTGCACGACTGAGCGATTGACTAGCAAGACAAATAACAGATTACAAATATCTGGAAACTTTTTATTATTTCGCAGCTACCGAAAAGCAGCTCCATGTTCAAGCTGACTATCAAATTATCGAGTTAAAACACTTATCATTGTGTTATGTGTTAAGGGGAAATCTTTTTTTTTTTCTGTGTGTGTGGCTGAGTGATCTCCTAAAACAAACTTTGATTCGTGAAAAAATTTTGCTGAAGAAGCCCAACGTTTGTATGAGGGTTTTTCTCTTGTTCTTCATGGCGCTTTTCATGGGCAACATCATGCAAAGGTCAAAACCATATGTTTACAAAGAATGCCGAATTTCATACCGACTTTTTATTTTGTTCATTTCAGTTCTTCTGCATCACTTTCTGTTTTGCCATAAAAATGCACTTTCTATCGTAGAGGGCTCTGCAATTGCTCATTTCTCACTGCTAAGGTAGTAGCTTGCTTCTGCACTGTGCTGTTTCTTCAAACTTTCTCCCCTCGTCCCAGAATTGCAATGCACGGCCACCACCTGTCAAAACGGGGGCACGTGCTTCTCCGCCGGGGCCGGCACCGGCTTCTTCTGCCAGTGCCCCGACGACTACGAAGGCGCCAATTGTGAAACCAGGGTAGAGGATGGTAGGTCGCACCACATCGCTGTGCAGTCAAATGGAAGATGCATCTCTTTCTATTTTCTTCTTATCACTCAATTTCTGATCATCGATCATACCATTACACTGCAGAGCGCAGATTTAATGTTGGGCATGCTTCAATCATGATGCTGTCATTAATAAAGAGAGGGCACGCGGAGAGAGATTCTATGCAGTACTTCTCTCACCTTATGTACTTCATCAATGCATCAACGTGGTCAATGGCTCATTAGAATATCAAAGGACGCGGGCTCATGAAAGATATTTCGGAAGGCGGTTTCATTATGTTGGGCATTTTCACTTCGGTGTGCCTTGATCTCGTAATACCATAAATTCAGGTTTCAGATGCCACAGGTATCATGTTTACATGCTCTCGACCTACGGATAATAAAGTTTGCCGAAATTTCATGCCTGAAATTTTCATTTGCCGCATTGCATTCTCATCAGCATTGAGCAAATTTGGAAACCTTTTGCACCCATCTTCACTTTTTTGACGGTACGATAGGGTAATCAAAGAAAGTTAAACTTTTGCAAGAAGAAATTTTCATGTTATCAGCACACACTGCATTATCCCCATGATAACTGGTAAAGAAACGATCTCATTGCAATATAAACGTGCAGGTCTTATGAGATGAATGTTGCAGCAATAGTAGCACTTTCTACAAGGGTTTACTTGTCCGAGTCTATTTGATACAATTACAAATAATTGAAAAATCAATAGATTAATGTACGTGTCACTTCCACACTTATCAAAAGTTTCTGACTCAAATCTAATGTTTGCTTCTTTCGCTCCGCACTATCATGAGAAACACAACTGCTCAATAGCCTTTATAAATGCAGTATAAGCTTGATTAATGTGATTTTCTTTTTTTTTTTACCAGCAACATGACGTATTTTCAGGAGGCCTGTATTTTTCAATCGCTGTATAATCCTTCGTTTGCAATTTCGCTAATTATCTGTGAACAAAACAAACAAAACAACGTAAATAAATCTCTTGAAGATAACCGCAAATTATCATGTCCCTCAATGAAATAGCCGTGCACAAAATCAGGAAGAAAGATTCATCCCATTTTCGTTCACATTCTCCTAACAAGAGTACTGTGATCCCTCAAAAGCAAAAGCTATACAAAAAAAGGAAAAAAATATAGGAAATTGATAAAATTTATGAAGCAATGCAATTCTTTCACTGCTAGAATCTACATGTAGTATTCGCAGGCAGAACTCTATGCCGCATTTAGTACTAGTATCAATTTTTAGAGCACTTTATAGAATATATAGAGCGAATAACTAAAAGCTTTTAAAGCTGACATGGCGCATCTGTCTCAAATTTTCGTGTCTAGAGCTCTGCCATTTTTCTCCTTTTCCTTCCCCATATGAAAATCAGTTCCCGCATGTTCGTCTAGCCCGTGTTTAAACGGAGGAGTCTGTTTCGAGGCTGGCTCCAACACAGGGGTGGCCTACGTCTGTACCTGTCAACCCGGCTATGAAGGCAACAATTGTCAGCTTGGTACGTACTTCACCCATGTCCATTACCGCTATCTTTTCCTTCTCGTAAATATGTTTAATGTTTGTTAATGTTTATGTTTAATCACACGTTCTAGGCGATATGTCTTCTTACCTTTCCTTAATGGAAGCAGATAGTATTAAATGCAGGTTTCCTGGTCGCAGTTCGAAACACCGGATCATCGATTTGGAGTAGCGCTCCAGTAATGAGTGTGAGAAGACGAGGAACTTGAATATCTAATAGGCCACGTCGGGACAGCTCGACAGCCAAGATATCTGGCATCGCAGACGTAGTCTCTGTGTGTACATCACCTTTCTCATCCTATTGTCAGAAGTTATTTTTCGAATTTTGCCCGTAGTGTTGGTCTAGTCATTATCTCATAGTAAGTGCGTGCATGAGTTTCTTGTATACCTGCGTATTTGAATGACGGTGTTTGCTTTGTTAGATAGAATTACTATTGCTTTACGCATTTTCACTTGTCGCGTAAGCCTATGGGCCTACTTGTGATTCATTAGCACAGCTCGCCTAGTCAAGTGAAGCATAATATTGGTATTAAAAGACAAAAATGATCTTAATTGCGTAGTTTAGTTGCTCATGTATGTTTTTGGTGTGATGTGCATGGAATAGCTCCTAAAGAACTTTGTTCAGAGAACCACTAGCACTGCTCTTTGTTGTCACCTTTCTTAACAGCTCAGCTTTATAAATCAAAGCCTGTAAGCAAAAGAAGAAAAATGCCTCCCAAAAGAAGACTACTCAATCACCTTTCTTTCTGTTTGCTGCATGACCAAACCTTTACAACCTCTGTGAAGAAAACATGTTTCTCTGGCAGACTCTTTGTCGAAAATAGCTTTGTGCAAAGATAGTCGATAGTGGGTTATATATCGTTGGTTTCGTGATGCAAAGTGCTATGTACCTTTCATAAATTTGTCATGATTCCACCCCTATTTAACACGTGCGTAGCCAATAGTTTGGCAAATAATAGCAAAGAGTCCTTGGACAGATAAACGATGTCATTCTACATAAAAAAGAAAAAAACTGATATGATGCTTAATGTTTAGATCGAATGATGCAACTTCAATAGATAAAGTGCTTTCTCTCATTCTGAAATTGGCTTTTTGCGGTCTCTCGAAGCTATGCGTTTGCCTATACATTTTCTGCATTCTTGCATCAGTACCTTCAGCCTGTGCGTCGCAGCCCTGTGTAAACGGGGCCACTTGCTTTGAGTCGCAAGATGGGAGCGGCTATACCTGTCTATGTCCCGACGGTTTTACGGGAACCAACTGTGCAGTGCAAGGTAATTTGCAAAATCTGCTGTATGAACTGTATTTCTTTTATCTAGACTATAGTATGCATATGCTTCTTTCTCATTTCCATTTCACCAATGTTTTTTTCCTCTATTTGATGTGCTTAACATGCTATTCCTGATCTCGAACGCACTTATAATGATTGTGCTGTGCTTTTTGAGATGTATGTTAGTGCTGTAGTACATTCGTGTCAATTTTTTGTATCCTTTGTAAACACTCACTCAACGTTCAATATAGTTATACATTCCTGCTGTCCCCCGATTTCATTTAATTTCAATTTGCAGCTTTCAAGTGAGTTTGAAGAGTAAACATTTCCTTCGTTCGTGATTGTTGCTTTGCCCCGCATTTAATCCTTGATATCGCAGTTACTCCCTACCCTTGCTCCCAAAAACCCTATAGCACTAAGCAATGTTATTAAAGGTGTAAGTCACCTGGATTCGTATAACGGAAAACTGTTTGCTTGTCTCTGCCCCTTCGAGCCCGCTTTACTATGATGTGTCTTTGCCTGTACCAACCTGTTTTTGCGAATGCTCTTATCTCATTTGACTTTAGATCAGATTTATTTTTTATTGAACTCGGAGCATTACCATAATGTCCAGGTAATGTAGCAAAATTTGAAAACAAAAAATAAAGTAACTTGGTAACCATCACGCTTGGCTGAAACCACAAAATTTACGTAATACTTCACGAACTCGCTTTGTGCAAAACACAAGCAGGGCAGCTAAGAGTTCGCTGCTCGTTCTAATATCTGAAGCCGCTTCCTAATTTCCCTTTCAACTACTCAAGCTGAACTTGATCTCTTCAATACCAACATCTCCTCCAGTATGCTCTTCACATAATTTCATAGACGCTCCATACCATAATTCATTGTCTTTCATTCCGCTCATGCTTATCGTTAAGAAAGACAACAAGTATATTTCATGTACAGTAACTGTACCTGTCTTGTATCTTGGTTCAAAGCCAACCTATATATAGCAATTTTCATATCATTAACCACAATCCAGACACAGTCCCCACAAACCCCTGCCTATCAAACCCGTGTCCTGACGGAGCCACGTGCCTTGATGCTCACGATGGCAGTGTTCACACATGTTTGTGTCCAAATGGTGTCATAAGCCCGAGCTGTGACGTCATCACAGGTACACGCCAAAACAAAGCCACAGATTAAAAAAAATGATAAAAATGTTATGAATGAAATGTTTTTGTGACGGATCTAAGGGTTTCCAAACGTCAAGCAATTCTGAAAAAAAAAAATCTGAATGATGTATGCATCTTTTGTATACAGGAATTATGTTTAGAAATTGTCACAATGTAGGCCTATATAAGTCGCATTTCACAAAAATGATTATTTTACATCCCCGTAAAAAGAAACGGTGTTAGAATGACAAAAAGTGTTAATCAAAATCATTAATCAAAATCATTAATCAAGAATAGAATTCATTTTTACCCAGCAATTTGTTAATGAAGATGGAATATGCGAAGTATATAAACACATAAGGGACAATTGCGGGCTGAATGACAGAAAATTGTGTTGGCATTCCTTTGAAATATTCACATTTTTTCAATCATGTTATAATTATCATGATCATCACAAATATGTAGATTTTTAACAGCTCTTTCATATGCGCATGATATCAAGAGTAGATATAACAATCAGTTTTGTCCATTTAGCATTTATACCTCCGTGTACTTATTTCTTTCGCAGTCGTAAGCTATCTCTTTTTTAATGTCTCCATTCTTCCATACTGAGAAGTACCGTATTCAGCAATGCTTTTCTATTCCAAGGATTACTTCGCGGTGTTGGTTCTTGCTTTCCATTGTGTTTTCTCTTCTTTTTTCTGTTTGTCATTCGCTTGCTGTCATCACTGCTTGCCAAACACCCTTTGCTTTCTACTTCATACAATATACCCTCCTAGACCTCACTCCCCTTCCCGCCTGTACATCGAATCCCTGCCCGCAAGACGCCGCATGCCTTGAGGCCCATGACGGCACGAGCTTTATCTGTCTCTGCCCGAATGGCCTCATAGGCACCACATGCAACTCCAGTACAACTACAGGTAACCATCACAGCCCACTTCCAAAACATATTTCTTTTTTTTTTCTTTTTTTTTTGTAATTCCTTTATTTATTCACGGTACATAGACTTACTATAGTCGGGGAGGGGGGGGGGGGCTGTTCTTTTGCAAAATGAAGCATAAATGTGAACAAAATCATACAGAAAGCAAAAGGATAAAGCGGGGAGGTGAAGGTAACGGTATAAAGGCGTATTTTGTCATATACTATTTGCTCAGAATAAATACCAGAATTATATATATAATCCACCAAATTACTGCACGTCACTGACTAAAAATTAACAGACGATGATTAACTCAAATTTCTTGTGACATAATAAAGCTGTTAAGGAGAACAAATATTCCCTATATCTAATCTTGATCATCGATGAGGCCATACTCATGCCTTCTTTGCTTCAACGTTCAAACTCCCCCTTTTCTCCTCTGCCAACCTCTGAGCCAGAAAGTGCACCCCTTCCTGCTTGTGCCTCGAACCCATGTCCCTCCGGTGCAACATGTCTGGAATCCCAGGGCCAAAATGCATTTACCTGTCTATGTCCCAATGGCGAAACGGGCACAGTGTGTGACGTTACAACAGGTAATCTTCGTCAATGATATGTCCCTTTCTGTTTTTAAAACCCTAAATTGGGAAACGTGGGGATTTAAGTTCACAATAGAATAATGTTCTCTAAACACAACGTTCATTACCATTGATCACAGTGCAATATCTGATTATAGTATTGCAATTATAAGGGGAAAAAACTGTTCTGTAGGTGGGTATAACTTGAGCTGACTGGATAGCATTTTTCTAACCTGTAGTAGCTAATAGCACTTTTTGAACTGTCATAATGATTTACATTAAAACGTCGTCGTAAAAAGGCGATTTTTAAGTGAAAAAGATTGTTGGTGTCTTTCCCACTGAGTGCGTATCTGCTCATGTGCATCTTTCCTCGTCCATACATGTTTGTGTGCATTTGTCTGAACGCACCGCTGCTTATACCGATTGCTTTTCATGTGTGCTTATTCTAAATAGCCTTTCATCTGTCCCTCGCTTCTGCCCAACTCGTTCGTCTTTTTGCATTCAGATCCTGCACCGCTTTCTGCGTGTGATTCTAACCCGTGTTTTGAGGGCGCCACGTGTCTTAATTCCGCCGACGGAAATGCATTTCTTTGCCTTTGTCCAAGTGGGGTCATTGGTAGTAGCTGTGAAATTATCACAGGTACTTATCAAGGCTATGGTCATAGTTCAGTCAAATTCATCTTTGACAGATTTTTATTCATTTAATGATAATTGTAAGCTTCTAATTGCAAATCAGTCGAATGAGACAATTCAGAGGTTGTAAAGCCCACGCTATAACAACGGCTTGACAATTTCACATTTCAAAAATCCCCGGTAGTGTAAATTAATTACAATCGAATGTTCAGTAACCCATTTTGGAAATATAAAGATGATATTGTTAATGTAGGGACAACAACGTCTTAGATGTGCGTATAGTACAACACCTTCATATAGAATAGTTTTGATAGTCCATTAAATTGGAATGGTTGTTGTCCAAAAAAATAATAGTGAGGCTTATTTAGGAGTAGAGAGCAGTTTCAGTTTTAGTTCTGGAATGGTTTGTAAAAGCATCAGGTATAAGCTTCCTCTGCCACGTCTACGAGTTTTTGTAAACTTTCGTGACTTCCTGTAATCACCCCTCCCGCTCCCCTTCCCCCTCCTCTCCTACCCCTACCCCTCCCCCTCCAGATATTTTCCCCGTCCCGGCTTGTTCCTCCCACCCATGTCCAGCCGACGCCACATGCCTTGAAGCAGCGGATGGGTTGTCGTTTGTCTGCTTATGTTCAAATGGGCATGTCGGCACAGATTGTTTTGTGACAGGTAAAAAATTGCACCCCTACAAAAAAGGAAAAAGAGCAAAGACTACACTGTATTTAAAGCCAATCAAATTTGTACAACTATCTACATTGTTATTATTAGTAGTAGCGTTTTCGTTGTTTTTGCAATTATTTAAGCTCACCAATCGAGCTACACAAAAACATGCTTATTTTATTTCTTACTGTATTATTTTGACAAAGCCACTGACTGTCTCAACTGAAGTCAAGTTTGGTCTTTCACGATAATTTCAGATGAGTTCATGATACATTTTGTCATTTGTGAAATCTGCAGAGCCAGAGCCAGGCAGAAATCGTTACTCTTGTTTTATACTCTTAACATTGCTTGAGATTTCAAGAAGCAGCCTAAAGATTATGAGCGGCTTACATCTTACAGCGTCCTGTGTGCAAGGCCTTATGCTTACATTTTTCTGCTTTCATAGCCTTCTTTTCTAACTCATAGCTCGCTTCATAACTTTGCTTTTTCCCCCAAATACTTATCTTCCCGCCATCCTTGTCCATGCTATTCCATGCCTCTATCGAACTGTCGTCTTGCATTCTCTTTTCAAACTCGCTTTCGGATCATGCTGCTAGACTCGCCACAAACATCCGCCTGTTCTTCCAACCCTTGTCCCGATGGGTCGACTTGTCTCAATGCTGGCGATGGGTTATCATATATCTGTCTTTGTCCCGACGGGTTTCTCGGGCTTTCATGCAGTACTGCCACCGATAACATTACAGGTAATCAAGACTAGCATGCCGCACTGACACATTTATTGGTTCTCAATAGATAAGGAGAACATGTGCATTACATTCTATATCATTTCATCTCATTGAGAGTACAATTTAACCTCCAAGCATGACATGACATCAGCTGTACTGATCACTCTTTTAGGTTGGCGTTCGTGTCCATATTTGCATTTATGATCTCATTTCTAGAACATATCGAATTGTAACCTGTTTTATGTATGCTGACTATCATGTCACAAATTCTTAATAATCTCGTTTGCGTTATTCACCATTCATCGAGCCAAAAGGCGGAGGTAGGTGTGATCGACATTCCGAGACAATCAACCCATTAAAGTTTACCTTGGGTTTTCCAGTGATGGATCTACGTCGAAGGAACATACATTCATTTCATGTTTATTTTGAACAGATTTCCCGCTTTCTGCGTTCATCAAAGCAGTACATGTATGTAGGCCAAGGCATGAATAACTGTTGCTGTTAGCAAATGTTATGCTGCTGTAGTATACCACTCTGTCCAGTTGTTGCTTTGAATGAAATTATTTGTGACTTTTTCATCGATCTGCTATGACATTTTTCCTTCTCTCTCATTTCTCATGTAAAACATGTCAGATTGTCTCTTCGAATGCTTTTATTTATTTGACCAAATATTCTCCAAAGCGATCACTGCTTTTAGACAGCCGTAAAAGTGCCAACAATCTTCGTTCTCTCTCTGTCTCCTTCCGTTTCCATGGATCTCCCCCTACCCCCCCCCCCCCCACCATCCCCTTCTTTCCTCTCTTCCATCTGTTGCTTGCTTCATATAGCAACCCCGACTGCATGCGCTCAGGCTCCGTGTCTGAATGGTGGCACCTGTCTAGAGTCACAGTCCGACCCCTCGAGTTACGTGTGCATGTGTACCACTGGCTTCACCGGAGAAAATTGCCAAGATGTAGCACAAGGTAACCATGGCAACTGCCCATAGAAGCACAGTTACAGTAGAGAGATGCAAGATTCACAGTTGACTACTATATCCAGGGGCGGATCCAGGAATTCCGTAAAGAGGGGGCGCGTTTACAAAATTAAAGGGGGGGGGGGCGCACGCACCCCTCCCCCATTTTTTTCTTTTTATTTCTTTTGTTTTAACAAAAAATAAAAGGGGGGGGGGGCGTGCGCCGGTTGCGGTCCTCCCTTGATCCGCCACTGATATCTCTTTTTTGTGATTTGGGGTCAGGATAAATAATGTATAACTGATGACGCTGCATATACCACGGGAAATATCGGTGATACTAGGTTTTCGTTATTTCTGCCTTCCTACAAATAATCACCAATGTTGTATTGTAGTTCTTTGTGCAGATCTTTATAATACTATGGAGACGAATGCATACTATTCTGTCTTATAGGCTATTTTAGTTTTCTTCACTGAAGCATAGCAGAGTTGCAACTTCGTCATTTCGAACCAAAACTTAAGTATACCTGTTGTGCACCCCTTATTTCCTTGCAGTGCTTATTTGCAATAATCAGCCGATATGTTCTTATCAAATATTTCATTAAGTTCGTCTCGTCTCTCTCAGTGCAACTGCAAATTTGACTCATGAGATGCGTGCTTGCATCATTTAAAAAAAGTCAAGTTCACTATTTTTGGAAGCAACTGAAATAAGAATGAACGCGCTTTACGTGTAATTGTCTTTAGCCTTGCTTCTATCAAAATGCCTGCATCATTAGAGTAGATAGATAGCCCCCTCATGGATTCCTTGTCCTTTCTATATAGAATTAGCATGCGACCTTAATCCATGCCAGAATGGTGCGACGTGTTTTAATCTTGGATCTGACCCGGGGTCCGGATACTATTGTGATTGTCCCACTGGGTTCTCCGGCACGAATTGTGATGAAGTTGGTGAGTTCAAGATAGCAACAACAACAAAAAATGAACCATTTTCAAGTCATATCATAAAACTGCTTTGCCTTTTCTTTGCTCTCTATCTTACTTGAAGATTTAAATCAGATTAGTATCAAATAGCTTTACCGACATTTCATAAGTTTTCTTCCTATCGGTTTAAATGTGCTTTCGCATCATTCACATCTATTTTACAACCACTATTGTCAGCATTCTTTTCATCAACTGATTCAACTTGTTTTTCTTTTTTTTTTCTCAATGATCAGCTTCTTCACATGGCTTTCACATTGCGCAATTATAGAATAGTGATCATAACTGCACTCCACTTCCCAACGTTTTCTCCTGATCCGCATAGATTTAGCCTGCAATTCCAACCCATGTCAAAACGGTGCCACGTGTTTTAACGCTGGAACTTCACAGAGTTCCGGTTACTTCTGTAACTGCGTGGACGGGTTTTCTGGGACCAACTGTGATGAAGTCGGTAAGTAAAGATAGATGGATAACAAAATGAAGAGCAAAGAAAAAAACCCAACTTTTCACGTTTAATGTTTTCCTCCCGAACTACTAAGTCTAATGTTTATGTCAACTACTAACATCTACATGTTAACTTTAGTTCTCTCTCGGAAATGCTGCTTTATACAGAGAGACATTTTCTCTTTTTTAAACGTGGTATTCATGGATGGGTAAGTGATAATCAAGCTTCAGTATCAACGGGTGTGTCGTGCATGTAAAGTCCGCTGTTAATTTGTCATGGAATACATCTGCATTCGTGGTAACTATTCGAGTGATAAATTGGCGGTATGATTAACACATTATTTTCCCTCGTCGTTCGAGCCGCTCATAGAAAGGACTCAAAAGGTGTACTGTACATAGTGATAGAGTGTGCTTACGTGTGTTTGGGTGAGTGTGTATGTCTTGTGTTTTGTGTTGTCATCTAATTGCATCGGCATTCATCGCCTTCATAAAGTTCGTAACTCGACTCTAGCTCTATATTAAGCATCACTGTGATTTTTTTCTTTTTCGTTTTTGACATTACGAACATTCATTGGCCTAAATTATTCATTCTCCTGTAATCATTTCATTGGCATAGTTTCGTGTGCAGTTGTGTTTCATTCATTAACGTAATCATGACGTGATCGGAACCTTTCCAGCAAAACAATTTTCACTTAGATTAAAAAACAAACAAACAAACAAACATTGTTGTTCATTACACATGGAGTCCAAAGCAGACAGGACTTCGCATATATTATACTACTGGATAACATCTACGTTGACCGTACGTTCCCCCACAAGTTTTCCATTTTCCATATATCACCCGCTTTTGGTATCAAAATTTGAACACGTTATGAAATCATGCCTTCACTGCATCAGAAATCGTTACTTTCGCAATTTACGAGAATACATTAGGGCGATGTCTTTAGGACCAGCTTTCATTAGCCTAGAAGTTCATGCAGAACATCTGTCTTCAATTGGTCATGTCACAATGTCATGTTTGTCTGTGTGTTTATACTACTGTGTGTTTGTTTTCATCAAGAAGAGTCAACGAATATCCCCGAGCATGCAGCTCCCAAAGTGTGTCCCATAATATTTCGCACGATTGCTGTATCTGCCTGCTTTGTTTGTAGTGTTAGCATGCTCGTCCGATCCTTGTCTTAACGGTGCAACCTGTATGGAATCAGACTCTATCCCTGGTTATGTATGCCAGTGTGCTTCGGGGTTTGAGGGGACTACATGTGCGCTGATTATTGAAGGTAAGGCCCTCTCCTTCCTCTTCTTCTTGCCTATCTATCTATATATCTATCTACCTATCTATCTATCTATCTATCTAGTTATATCTGTCGGTCTGTCTATTTTGCCTGTCTGTCTTATCTATGAATAAATCAATCTAACTGTTTATCTGTCTGTATTTCTATCCGTCTATTTATTCCTGTTTATCAATCTATCTATTCATCAACCTCCAAATAAGGTTCCAAAGTGTGATGTCATATCCATTGATCGCCATGGTAACTGGTTCCAAAAACAACCCCACTTTCCCTAAATATTAATATGTGAACACTATTGTTGCTAACCATGCTCGCACCTATGGTTCGAACCCAAGCTAACACAAGAAACTGTGACATCATCACTTCGATATTCGATTAATAACATGGGATAAAAATATCTTCAAGTAAAGGCTGTCGTGCAAATGAACGCATGCAAATCACAACTATAGCCACTAATATATTACGGTGTTTGGACTGATTGTTTTTTTTAAATCTATGATGTCTAGCATAAACGATAAAATCCTCACATTTCTTGTCATTGAAAGAGGTCCTACTATAGGGATATTCCCGCTAGCTATTTAATGGACAATGGACTACGAATGGCTCCAGTTGCTTCACTGTATTTATCACTATTACGTATGTGTAGGATTCAATCGGTAACAAGGATTGTCAGTGGTATTTCAAGTTTCTGATAATTCAGTCAATCTGCCATCATACGTTTTGAGACTACGAGGAAATAATCGAAGATGATTAATTGCTTAACAAAACCTGCATTTTCACACAATAACTGTCAGATATCAGCATTCCTCGAGGATAAAGGTAGATCACAGAGCTTCTATAATACAATCTTTTAAAAGCAAACATCCCGTAAGATGGGGCACTTTATAGAGAGTTGACAACAACATTATCTCATTATCTCATTTAAAAATTATGTTGTATATAAACACGTTGCCGAAGGCTGAAAGAGTTCTTTGGTATACGTATTTAGAGAATCTTGATTCTCAGTATCATGATTCTAACTTGTTACATACTTAACCCAACAGACTCCCCTTGCTTACCGAGTCCATGCCAGAACGGAGCAACGTGCCTCATCAGTGGAAATGGTACAGCATATTCATGTCAATGTCCCCAGGGATTTAGCGGAGAACTTTGTGATACACAGGGTAAGTAGCTATCTGTGACATAGTTCATACTTTTTTTTCCCCGTTAAGAGTCTCCGTTGATAATGAGCTGGCGTTGTCACTGAGTTAATTCGTTTTGAGTGTGAGTGTGACAATTTATGTATATAACTATGGCTTAGATGGTGTTTTTCCCTATCAAATTTTCATGTAAATAGAGCATGATAACAAGCAAACTAGTTTCCTTCCTCGATCACTTGTTAACTTTCCCATTTTCAATGTACGTTAAAACCTGTTAAATATCTCCCTGTACACGACGTAGCAAACAGAACATTAAAACTTCGGTATTCCCGTTATATTTCACAAAATACATCGTCACACACCAAGGTTCAACGCATGAATGATACACGTTACGTAAACAATACATTATATTCATTCTATCTTGCAGAGTGACAATACGACATTGTTGTTGTTGTTTTTTTCATTTTGTAGACACCAGACACTGTAGACATAACATATAATGATATGTTTATAATCTATTCCATTCTGTTTCTAATTCTCTCACAGCTGCTCTGCCATGTGACTCGAACCCTTGTCAGAACGGCGCCCAGTGTTTTACTGCGCTGGAAGGAACTGCTTACGTGTGCCAATGTCCCCAGGGATATTCTGGGACCAACTGTCAGATACAAGGTGCTTAATGATCGGTTCTCTGATGTATACGCGTATACAAATCTTAACAACGTTTTTGTTTTGAGAGTTTTATCGCAACGTACTTAAGAAAGGCAGTGCTTGTAAATACATGCGCAGTTGTAGTGTGAGTGTGTGAACACTGTCTTTTTAGCACATATTTTGTAGTAATGCTTTGCTGTGCAGGATTTGGGCCTATCATGGAACATGAATCTGAATATATATGTATAAAAACATGTTTATATTTCACTTTGTAAGCCATTGAAAATGGGTGTTATGTTGTGTTTATGCTAGTTTGCCCGATGTGTCGATGATGCTTACATCATTTGGTTTATTTCTGCTTCAGATGCTGTACTTGCCTGTTCTTCGAATCCCTGTCAAAATGGCGCCCAATGTATGGAGAATTCTCAACAATCCGGATATGTCTGCCTATGTAATGATGGCTTCTCAGGGACAAATTGTGAATCTCAAGGTCAGTACCAGTGAAATATTGGCGGTTGTTGTTGCTCAAGATATAAAGTTTAAGATTTCTTTCTAGCCAATCGTTTCTTTTCATCAATTAATGAGCAGAGGTCAACTTATAATGATATGATGTATTTTTAATGTTACAGTGCAAGCATGTGACTCGAACCCATGCCAGAACGGCGCCCAGTGTTTTACTGCGCTGTCAGGGACTACATACGTGTGCCAGTGTCCCGAGGGATATTCTGGAACTAACTGTGAGACTGAAGGTATACTTTTACTTTGCTGGTCTCCTCATTTTATGTTTAAGATGGCACGACATCTTGTTTGATTGTTTTGTTTGTTTTTGTTTGTTTCTGAAATAACTTAAATTTATCACGACATTCCAGGGGAAAGATTTCTTTCACATAGGATGCATGACGTTACTTAATAATGACTTGTCTTATCGCTTGTTTTACAATTTTCTTAGCCACTATTTGATAAAAAAGACAGCAATTTAACCCCCTCCAAACACACACAGAAAGTGGGTATATATAATCAGGTTGAACTCAAACCAACGGTCTCCTGATTACTAGACAGTCATCGTCTTATCCATGAAACCACCCGAGCTCTCGCCTGACAACCACCGGTGGTTCATATGCGAGCTCTGCGTATTTATTCAGATCGGTGAATTCTCGTATCTAGTTATTGCAACCGATTGAGGTGTTGTCCTGCTTCGAAGAAAATAAGCACCGAGTTTTTAGTGTTTTCGTGTGTAACTTCGGAAGATAATTTGTTCAATTATGCCTTATAAAGCAATCCAGAATATCCAGTGAAGTTGTAGCATTAAACCATGATAAGACGTATATTTATCCATGGGTGTATAAGACAGATTTTTATTTCAAAACTATGATTTGCTCCCGCTATATCACAGTATTACTTACGCATTTCTTCTTCCCACTATATCACAGTATTACTTACGCATTTCTTCTTTGTTAGTCATGAAACAAACACCCGATCTTTTGTTTCTCACTTAGATACAGTACTTGCCTGTTCGTCGGACCCCTGCCAAAATGGCGCCCAGTGTATGGAGAATTCTCAACAATCCGGATATGTCTGCCTTTGTTCTGAGGGGTTCTCGGGCACAAATTGTGAATCTCAAGGTCAGTAGCAGAGAAACAGTGGTGGATGTTGTCGCTCCATAAGCATATTTTCCCGAAAGTTAAGTTCAGCGTGCTACTGTTTATTTAAATAGTAATTATTATAATTACAAGATAACCAAATGAACTTACTGAGTTTTTGACAATTCCATGATTCCCCTTGAGAAATTTATGCTTACTCATTGCCCTTGAATTTCTCTCTCATCCAGCTGAAGAGAAAGACAACAATACAATAATTGTAGCAATCCAATAATGATTTGAAACTTTTTACCGATCCTTGAATAACATAAATAATATCCGATAATTGTTTCTACTCATTGCCAATAGCTAATGATGTATCTCATTATATTACAGTGCAACCATGTGAACCAAACCCATGCCAGAACGGCGCACAGTGTTTTACCGCTCAGTCAGGAACTACATACGCGTGCCAATGTCCCGAGGGATATTCTGGAACTAACTGTGAGATAGAAGGTATGCTTTTACTAAGTGCGGTCTTCTTATTTCATAATTAAGACAATTACTGCACCTTTTTTCTCTTTGTTTTTTTTTTCTTTTCGTGCATGAAAAACTGAAACTGTCACAATGATTCAGAGGAGAAATTTGTTTCAAAGTAGAGCATGATATCAGTTGATTAGACTGATTTATTTACATCTCTTAAATGGTATGCAATTCCCCTATCCCATGGAGTTGCAGCCTTATCATCATGAGACGTAGGTATTTATCCAATGGTCTAGAGTCTTAAAGCTATGTTTTTTCCTCTCCTGTATATATGTATTTCTCGTTTGTTTATTGTGAAACAAATACCGTGTTTTGTTTGTTTCCTGCTCAGATGCAGTTCTTGCCTGTTCTTCGAATCCCTGCCAAAATGGGGCCCAATGTATGGAGAATTCTCAACAGTCTGGATATGTTTGTCTATGTCCTGAGGGGTTCTCGGGGACAAATTGCGAGACTCAGGAAGGTGTGTGCCTAGAAGACAATGAGGGATGCTGGAACGTCTTAAAAGACAATGCATTTCATTTTGCAATTCGCATTTATAAAATTATGACTTTATGAAACTGTCAAAATGATTAGAAGACCCTGTTTCAACCATGGAATTTACTGACTCATGACGAGTTGTTTACCTATTCGAAGTACATGTATGTGTGACATCTCTCCAACCAATATGAACTCATTAGCACAGGAAGTAAAAAGTGACATGAAAATGCCAGTAGTTCTTCAAGGAACCTGAAAATAATTTCTAATCCTTCATGATTTGGATATATTATTGTTTGATGTTAGGGAAAACCATTGCTCCCTTGCTGTTTCTAATCACAGACAAGGAAAATGGATGCAATAAGTTAAGTTATTGACATTATATATATATTGTGTGATATTACAGCACAACCCTGTGAACCGAACCCATGCCTGAACGGTGCTTCGTGTTTTACCGCGCAGTCAGGAACTGCATATGTGTGTCAGTGTCCGGTGGGATATTCAGGAGCTAACTGTGACGTACAAGGTATACCTTCACTGGTTCCCTTATTTACATTCATATAAGAACGCGTTAATTACTCTATCATGAAGTTTCAAAACTTGTTGTCGTGAAAAATCCATGCATGAGTTACAAAGAACTTGCATCTCTACTCTCACGAACTGACATGATTCTGGCGTAGTCATTTAGTGGAAATTATTAAAACATTTCCCAGGGCGTGGTGTTCATCGTTTTGCTGAATTGCTTTTCGTTAACCCTAAAAAGACTGGGCTATTTTGCTAGCTCGAAAGACTGGGGGGGGGGGGGGGCTAAAGGGCCCCCCCTTAAGATCTCGGCCGTGGATCGCCGCGGAAATTTGCACAATGGTAGTGTGCGATGTAATCTACAAGATCGTATATTTAAATTTTCCAAAATAGTCTTCTTTTATTTTATTTTGATTAATTATGCTAATTTATGCGAGAAATCAGACTCTTTGATCTAAATCAGTAAATAAAGCTCCAAAAGTGCTCTTTTTTGGTCTAATTATTCTTTGTGGCATTCTTCACAAATGTACTTGAAAAAAAAATCGGTATCAAAATTAATTTCTTATTTATTTTATTGTTTTATGAATTTCTTATGTATTTCTTTGTTTTTTCGACCTTTTGATTTTGCTTTTTTTTAACAAAATTTGTGGCAGACACTTTTTGAAGCATAATGCTACTAAAACAAATTAATTTTAGCCATTGAGAGTAAAAATAAGCATATTTATATGAACCATGTGAAAAAACTCAATTTGCATTGACTTTGTACACAAAATCACATTTTTGAGCCATTTTCGGTCTCACGTGCATGTACAAAAAGTTATGTAACTTCAGAACCGTACCCCCGGGCGTCACAAATTTGGCGTCAAAATGTTCAACAAGTAAATACGGAATTGAAAAAAGTAACCAACTGGGTCAGAGCTAACAAGTTATCTTTGAATGTTCAAAAAACAAAATATATGCTTTTCAGCAATACTGTTGATTCTTTGAATTCAGAAATAGTTCTGAATGATTGTAATTTAGAAAGTGTGTCATGTTTTAAATTTCTTGGTATTTTTGTAGATAATAAACTTTCTTGGAAAATACATATTGATCATATCTGCAAGATTATTTCTCGTAATATAGGTGTTATGAATAGACTGAAATTCTATATTCCTGAAAAGACCCTATTAGTGTTATACTCCTCTTTGATACTCCCTTACCTTAATTACGGAATTTTAGCTTGGGGCAATACTCATCAGACACTGCTGAATAGAGTGTTATTATTGCAAAAGAAAGCCCTCCGTATTATTTCTAATTCTCCTACACGTTCACATACAAATGCATTGTTTGACTGTTATAAGCTATTAAAAATCAACGAATTATTCTTATTTAACTTAGGTCAATTCATGTATATGTATGATAACAATTTACTCCCACCTATCTTTGGTTCTATGTTTCAAAAAAGTCAATCATTTCATAATTACCCCACCCGGCGTTCTAACGAGTTTCATTTACCACTTCTTCGAACGATTTTAGCAAAGAATACACTTATTTACACTGGACCAAATTATTGGAATTCCCTGAATCATGATTTAAAATCTGCTCCATCTATATACTCCTTTAAAAGGAGATTAAAGTCTTTTCTTTTACAATCTTATAATGACGACTCGCAGAATCAGATTAGTTAATAGGCTTACTTTGTTTCTCATCCGCAATATCGGCATTGCCGTTCGCTTTATTATTCTAGCTATTGCTCAAGCCTTGATTATAAGATTTTCTTTAACCTATACTTCGCCGTTGAAGGGTTTGTTCTATATTCTTTTTTCTTCTTCTCTTTCTTCCTCAAACCTCCGAGGATCGTTGTCTGTGTTGCATATTCCTTTCTATTCTGTTACCTCTTTATCACGCTATAGTCTTGTTTCCTCTTGTGTCGTCAAGTCTGTTTGTTTCTTGTTTTTCCTCCTACAAGTAGTCTTGTTGCTGTCCCAGTCCTGTTGCATGTTCATAACTCTGTTTGTTGTTGTTTTATGTATAACTGTTTATTCGTCTGTCTCTTAGTGGGCTCCCAAACTTTTTTGTGACGAACTTTTTGTACGGATTTTTTTTGCTGTTTTCAATTCAATTTTTACATCGGGCTTCTAATACAAGAGGGGCCCACACTCTACAAGCTCTGTCTTTTTAGTGGGTCCCTCCGTTTTTTTCACACAATGCATATATTGAAAACCATTTCACTTTCGTTATCTTAGCACCTATTGCAATGTATCGCTACTGTTAGTTTTTTTTTTCCTATTATTGTTGCCTTCTCTGTACAATTGTATGCATTGTTTTTGTCACTTAAGAAAGTGAGATTTATGTTTGTATATTGTGGAAAAAACGAATAAATATGAACTTGAATGTGCGGGAAACTCGAAAGAAAAAAGTCATAGAGCATCGCGGCGAGAGCATTGCGTGTTGCAGAGTAATCGCGCGAAATGTCGAGGGGGGGGGGGAGGCTTTTAGGCCCCCCCCCCCAGTCTTTTTAGGGTTAATGTTGACGACATAATTTACTACCTCTGAGAAGTCCATATTTTTTTGTTGCTGTTGTTGCAGTGATTACTACTTGTATTGTTCATCAAACGGAAGTGTTTATACTATGATTTCAGTTTTCATTTTTTTCTATGGATTAAACCATGTTTAGATTTCGAGAAAAAATACCGCTTGGCACAAATTTTCAACATTCAGCACAATCTTCAGCCATCCTGTAGTCCTAGAATATTTCCATTGGTAGAATAGCATCAACATCCGTATCACGCAGAGAAATGATGTAGAAATTACTTATAGCTTCTAGTATGACTCAGTTTTGTAGAGTTGTTAAGTGTGGTTGCGCAAGAGCACATATAACTTTGTTACATGGGCAACACATGTTCATCACTACTGATACTATTTGCAGCATCTTTGTCGTTCTTATGTCTTAGCTTTGCACTTTGTATTTTTTTCCATCTGCTAGTCACTGCAACTCATCTATTTCTGCACCTCTTCGACCTGTCATCATGATCCTGCACCCTCATTCTGTTATCATTCCATCTTTTAGATCTTCCATGCTCATCCACCCCTTGTCAAAATGGCGGCCAATGTTTCACTGGGGGAAGTGGCAATGCATACTTTTGCGTGTGCACTGCTGGCTACACTGGCGACAATTGTCAGTTGATAGGTAATATGCTATCACTGGATGAAAATGAATTTTAGCTACCAAACAAGCGCATCGTAGGATTCATCATAATACACATATTGTGAAATGTTGTAGTAATCTTATTTGATTTCCTCATGGTCTGTTGACTAACTCTGAATCATTATGTTTGTAGGCTACATTTTGTCTACTGTTTCATTGTACGTTTGGCTGAAGTTGATTCTTTTTCACTCCAGTAATTCCTCCTCTGTATTGTTTCTGTCTGAGTTCCTTATTTCAGGAATAATACGATGTCGTGCATGAAGTGTACTGCCTGGCTGTTGTTGCCAGTTTAACGGTATATGTCGAGTACATTTATGTGATCGTCTATATTTTATTTCTGTCCCCTTAGAACCTGCATGTTCAACGGACGTTTGCCAGAACGGCGGGACATGCGTCGAATCGCAGACAGATCAAGGCTACACTTGCCTCTGCCCAACAGGCTATGAAGGACCAAACTGCGAACTCATAGGTTTGTCATTTATTTCTGTGTACGTTAATTGTCAAACTAACTTTGATGACATAGCATATATTTTCTTTATTAAGTGGTACAAAAAGAAATATATCAACGGTATTGTTTGTCAGCGAAATCGTGATAATAAACAAGCTTTACCATTTAAACCCACTTTGAAACTAATAAAGTTGTTATCATGTACATCATCATCATCCGAACTGAAATACCATCTCTTCAATTGCACGATCTACCACATTATGGACATGCTGTCTTATCTCCCTGTTCACAAAACAGCCAAAACTGCACCATGTAACATTGTGTAATAAGATATTATATCGCATGCATAATACGTCAAAGCACTTTTCTGCCCATATATACATTTCAGACCACCGGCCTTTGTTGGCATGTTACATTCTCGATACCTGCATTTCTTATTTCTTTCCCTCCTTCAATACATCATCGCTGGATGAACCTGCGCTATACCATCCCTATCTCTGTTTTCTCTTCCATTCATTCTTGCATGCTGCATGTTTCTAAAACCCCGCACATTACTTGGACTATTCGGTATCTTTTGTTTTTAAAGTCACTGCGTTCACGCATCGTCGACCCAGTATCGGTCTATCATGTTCATAAAACTCTCTGTTCTCAAAGATCCTGTTCAAATTATGAATCATTACCCTATAAAATTCATCCGTCACATTTCCTTCAGTGCTTTCATTCGCTTGCCATTCGATGGCGTATCATGGTGCAGGGTCTTACATGTATCTGCATTTCAGCATCATTCTCTGCATCCCATGTCATGCTTCTCTTGTGCTTTCCATTCATGTCACCATTTTGCTACGTTCACATGCAGTGTCCCCTTGCTCCTCCTATCCGTGTCTCAATGGTGCAATTTGTTTCGAGTCTCAGACGGGCTCGCACTATGTTTGTCTCTGCGTGACGGGCTTCCATGGAACTAATTGCGATCATCAAGGTACGATTGAAAGCAATTTTAGGACCACTGTTCAATAACATTGTGTGGGCTCAATTTTAGTATTTGTGTAGCTGAGCTGTGTGAAGGTGTTCAATTTGCATGACAAAAAAAAAAACCAAACAACAACAACAAAGAACAAGAACACTCGGCATCGAAAGGTTTTGATAATTTGCCTTCACCATCAAGAAATATAAAAATAAAAGGTCACCATGCTACTAAACCGTTTCATTAAGGGTCTATTCCAACACTGCGGTCTGTTGGATATGAAGATTAGGATAAATTCGGTTACTCACAGATTTATCTTTGGGGGTTTGATTTCAACCTTGATTTACTCCCCTAGTTTCATATCCAACCTATACATCAGAGACACCGGTAGCATGTAGGACTGTGCAGCTCAGAGTTTTAGATGGATACGTTGTTATATTTTAGTGCCTTTAAATGCCGACGCAATATGCCATTACTGGAACTTCAACAGTTCTGCGTGATGTGTGCGTGTTGCATAACCTGAGAACTTCAATTGTCATTCCGTGTCTCATACAGTAAAGTGAAGTGTCGTTAGTACTTTACGTCTGTGGCATCCTTTCTCTCTCAATGTGATAATCATATATGACAAGATGTCAACTTTAAAGTAGCCAATATCTCTTCGATATTGGCATAAAGCAATATTGGTATTGAGCTGCATATCACTAAACATCCTCAAGTTTGGTTGATTTATGTTTATCTCGTAGAGACTTTTGAGAACACTGCAATCATTTTGAAAACATTGTATTAAGTATTACTGATGAATCATGTATAGTGGTGTGCATATAAGGTGCTCGTTGGGACGCTGTCATAATGCTATTCCTGCAAGTAGCTACTGTATGTCTTTCCTTCTTTACTATAGGCATGAATGCTTAACCTTGCCCTTTCTTTGGCATGCTTTTCAAAGGCAGCTTATGCTCATGAAAAATTGTGTCGTGTACCGCATGAAATTCTAAACGCATTTCGAAACTATGCCTAGTCAATAACATTTACAAATTAATTCGTATACTATCGAAGTGATTCCAATGTTTTGTTGTTTCCTAAAGATGTGACTTCAGAGAGAAAGAAAAAAATGTGTGAAATTTTGTGTTCTAACTATTTAATAATTTGTAATTTGGAAACATCAACAGAATCTTAAATATCTGTTTCCTTTTCACACTGTTATCCTAGTTGGACTTTTTGTTCTGTTAAGGGATAATGACGAAAACAGTTTGTGAAGGAAGACCAACTCAGTTTAACTAAATTAGTTTGTAACGGCTTCCATATTTCACTCTTTCTTTCTTTTGTTGTTGTTGTTTCATATGCTACAGCTCCCCCATGCTCTTCAGATCCTTGTCAAAACGGCGCCACCTGTATCGAAAATGAGAACGGATTTACCTGCGAATGCCCGGATGGTTATTCGGGAACATACTGTCAAGATAGAGGTAGGAGAATTGCCTGGTATTTCAAACCATCTCCCGTAAGATCACGAATCTCATAGTTTCTTTTTAAAAGCATCCACCGGGTTGCCATAAGAAATTAATCAGTATTGTGGTGCAATGTTTTACTGGAAATCTCCCTGTCTAAATTTCGTCGTTTCACATGTCAACGGGTGTGCTTTTCCTACATTCTAGTTATCAGACAATAAAAAGTGGACTTTACTGAGTAGATTTAAATTGGTCTTTTCCGCACTACAGTGCTGGAAGTCTTCCATCTTTTACCATGATATTAGTAGTGAAATGTTATCATCGAGCAAGAAAAAAAAGGTTTTCTGTCTGAAGCTGGAACAAAAACTGGTCCCTTTACTTCACGTTAATGATATATCGCTTCAAAGTGTAACGAACCATTGCCAATCCCTTTCACACAGATACAGCGTGTGCTTCCAATCCGTGTCTAAATGGTGCTACCTGCTTCAGTTCACAAACTGGTGACGGATTCGCTTGCCTTTGTGCCGCTGGGTTCACAGGAACACTCTGTGCTTCACCAGGTGAGAGCATAATATATGCAGCTTCGTTGATTTTACCATCAGTATGAAAGATGGATGAAAATGGCTAAATGGCTATTGTATACTCATCACCATCAATGTTGACTATAGGGACGTATTCTAGAGTGGAGAAAATCAAACCATTCAAATAGGCACGCTACGTTGGACATTAAAAAATATACGCAAAAGAAATACCACGCAGCAAAAGTGAGATAACATTTCAGTATCATCTACAAAGGCGAGAACGTTGTGGTATTATTTTTCGGAATATAAAATGCTAGAGCCCTCTGTTTATCATAAAATGCAATATCAAATTCTATCTGAATTCTGTTATCATGCTTTTGATTTGCAAAGTCGATGAGACGTACTTCCTACCCTTCTATGCATCTAAGAAACCAATCACGGGAAGAAGACATAAAAAGCAGGGTGCATTTAAAGAGCTATCACATTCACAGTTTTGCATTAATACAATAATCTCGTGGGTATTATTCGCAGTTGCAGCATGTTCTTCCAACCCCTGCCAAAATGGAGCGACCTGTATGGAGTCTGGATCCGGTACAGGCTTCTTCTGCGTATGTCCTCCAACGTACAGCGGGCCTACCTGTCAATTCCAAGGTACATTACCACCATTCAGTGATATCATAAGTATGCAGATATTCTTCTATGCGATCGGTTTTCTAAAGTCTCATTGCTTCTTGCGAGTCGACAGCATGTCAGCTCCACTGCAGTCAATCTTGATATTTTGATTCATTATTAACCCACCGCCAAATCCCTTTACTTTTTTGTTTCCTATGTGTTTTTGCAGTGTAAAAGCGAATGTCAGTTCCTGTGAATAAACATAAATTCAAATGGAACTTTCTCGAGATGGACAGAACGTCAAGAACATTTGATTTACCAGTAGATTGAAAATAGAGAATGATCAAAGCAGAAAAATCCAGATATTTTTTTCTCTATTCAGAAGCTCCATGTGCGTCCAACCCTTGTTTGAACGGTGCTACGTGCTTCACTTCAGTAGGCGGAGAGGGATATGTGTGCTTGTGTTCTGCAGGATTTACGGGACCCGTGTGCAACACATCAGGTAAAGACTGTTCTCTCTTTGCTCAATGGTTTTAGGCTTTATAAATTGTATTACAAAGAACAACCTGCACTTCTTCATTACAAGGGAAACTTTAAACAAACCAAAAAGCAAATTAGTGAAGTTGTAAATGTACCTTTTTTGTTTGTTTGTTTGACGATACGTTGGTATGAAGACGCGATGATGAACAGTTTTTTATCTCACTTTGCTGTGTATCTGAAAACTGACTTCGCTTTTCTTCTGGTTTCATTCCAAATTAGTTCCTGCTTGCTCCTTGGATCCGTGTCTCAATGGAGCGACCTGCGTAGACTCCGCCCAAGGCTTCATCTGTGTTTGCCCCACTGGTTACTCTGGACTTACATGTGCGACACCCCGTAAGTTTCAATTCCCGGGGGTCTTTATGCTTTAAATGATCCTTGTTTTATTGGCCTCGAAAAGCTTAAAAGATAAACAGATCGAGGGTGTGTGTGAAAACGGTGGCTGGACAACTTCATAGACTGCAGTTTACTTGAATGAGTGAGTGAAGTAATACGTGACGGTTCAATGGCCTGCCAAACCATTTTTGGTAGGGTACAGCTATTTGTCTCCATTATTGGGTACCCTTACATGCACGACCCTTTATTGTATCTTCGCTAGCAAGGAGTTACTTGAATATTTTGAAAAAAAAAAAACATGAAAAAACACAGATAAGTGTTTAAAATGTTTTTACCAAAGAAATGACTTTATATGGTGTTGAAGTAATGATTATGTATTTCATTCATCCTCTGTATAATTATGTTGCTTCGAGAAATCAATAAATTCTATCATTTAAAAAAACAACAGCAGCAGTTCAATGGCTTGTCAATACCACCTAATCAGTTTTCATTCTTTGCTGATAGGGAAGATGTATATTATTGTATCCTTCATGCTAACACTTGGTATCATTTCGGAATTAGTGTTTTTTATCGCTTGTAAGGGAAAGGAATAGACACAAGAAATAAAGTTGACTCTGATTATCAAACGCATATTGCTTCCTTCATTTTTTACACTTTTGTTTTCACATAAATAAACGTTAGGGCACTAATAGTAATCATTCTGAATAATACGCGATTTGTCAGACAGTCTAAATAGTATGACATAGGTTCGCCAGCTAATATGGGATACAAAATCTCTGGTTTTTGCCGACTATATCTCGATTTTATTTTTCAGTCAGCAAGTGTCTTTTTTTTTCAGTAAGTGTCTTGTATCATGAGCAACGCACACACGTGGGCAACGATTGCTGATCGGTGCATACAACCTCTTAATTGCAACACAGCGTGCAAATGAGCCTTTGCACTAACCATGTTCCCTTATTGTTTGCAGCACTTGCGTGTTCTTCCGACCCTTGTCAAAATGGAGCGACGTGTATGGAGTCCGGAACGGGGTCAGGATTCTTCTGTTTGTGTCCCCCGTCACATAGTGGTCCCACATGCGAAGTGCCAGGTGCGTATCAGTTCTAAACGCAATAAATACGGATTGAAAGTGACTGGAAATTACGTGCATATAAATAGGCACAAATGATACTGATATTTATAGGGTCGAATGAGTGTACACCAATTATCATGTCATCAAGTAGTATGCATTTCTTTAACATTTCGTTGTCCATACTGCTTCATGAAAATGTACATTGGCGTCTTACGTTTTCTTAAAAAGATAAGTATTAAGAAAAACTCGATCTTTAGTTCATAACTTCGGTAAACAAAATGAATAAACAGAGATGTATTAGGGCAATAACACTACCAGCGCTTTTTTTCTTTTTAAACATATCTTGTCTAAGTACTATGCTTCGTTTTAAATGAATGCAGTGCTGAGTTGTTCTTTAAAACATTGTATTTAGACTTACAAAAATTTATAATATAGCCCGCTTACGTTTTGTTAAAAAGATGAATATTCTTTAAATCGATCTTTTGGTCATAAATTTTGGTAGACAAAAAGAATAAGCGGAGAAGTATACACTACCAGTGTCAGTGTTATACCCCATCCCTATTTCACGTCTAAGTAATATGCTTTGTTTTAAACAAATGATTGATTTGCAGTGCTGACCTGTTCTTCAAATCCTTGCCTGAATGGAGCCACTTGCCTGGAATCTGGGTCTGGTTCAGGTTACATTTGCCTGTGTCCGCCGGTATTCACTGGCGTCACTTGTGCCACAAGAGGTACGAATGATGTCACTCTTTTAATAATGATTAGTCACCACCTTTCCACGTCTTGGCTAAAGAATTCGAAAATATTGAGTAGGAATTATGTTCCCAAAAACAATATTGACTTAGATGAGAGTAATCATACGAAGTAAAGTTGGATGAGATGAAAAATGCTGATCACGATGCGTTGAGAGGATAATAATACAAAATAATATGTTGTGAGATTTCAATGTTCACGTAATTTCTTGAGATACTTTTCTTGTACATTAAAGTATTTGTGACACTACATGATATTTTTTGTTTCTGTTTTGAGGTGCTCCATACGTTAACTTTTTATAAGAATAGTGTCACATGTTATCGATTCTTTCGGTTTCCACAGCAGACCGTCACTACAATTTTGTAAATGCATTCATGTGCATATTATAATCATTATCTTATTTGAATCATTTGCAGTGTTCACATGCACGTCAAGTCCCTGTCTGAACGGTGGTGTCTGCCTAGAGAATCAGGCTTCGTTGGGATACGTGTGCAACTGTCCAACTGGCTTCACAGGTTCTCGATGCGAAGATACGGGTGAGTGATTAACACTTAAATTCATTCAGTAATCCTCAAACAAAGGGCGCCAATGCTGAAGGAAATAATCATCAAGGCCACTATATAGAGCAAGCTGTAGAAATCTTATATAGAATGCTGATAATTTGTTACTCGTATGGACACGGATCCGCTGAGCATGCGGGTCAGCGCCTATGGCATCACGCAATATAACCAAATGGACATATATTCCAAGGTGTGTTTTAATGGACCAAATTTTCACAGAGAGGAGACGTTCCTATACCATAGAGGCAGCAATGAAATTCTTACATACAGTATAGTGTTGTGTTGAAGTAGTGCAGCGGTACTCTCTTTGCACGTTATTCAGTCTTGCGTCAATTACTGTATCAATGTAATTTACCTGCTATCTAAATGAAAGGGGTGGAGCAAGGCACTTAGCATAGTGTGTATAGTAACATGAATATACTACTTCGCAATACTGGAAATACAGTGTGCATACGTAAACTTAAGCGAGTCATAAACGAGATTTTCATGCTTCCCGTCATTTTGATATTATGAAGACAGAGAAGTATTTACACGTCAATGTCCCTTCGAAATGGATTCTTATTTTTCGTCGTTGTGATTGTAGCTTGACTGTGTGTACATGTATGTGTTTTGTATTGTGTACGTAAGTACTTTGTGTCAATTGTGCAAGTTCCATAGCTGCTGGCTTGCTCATTTTAATGTCATTGTGTACGCACATGTTGTCGTCCCTACATTAGCTTTACGTCATCAACTTTTGCGATGATTATCATTAATTTAGTGTTGACATGTCCGTCGAGTCCGTGTATGCATGGCGGGGTTTGCTCCGAGCTCTCCGTGGGAGTCGGCTACACTTGCGATTGTCCACTGGGCTTTACAGGGACTCGCTGTGAAACTCAAGGTACGTCTGGATCTTCAAATGGCCGCGTAAATGCATTTTGTCCACGTCAACTAACATTTATAAGGAAGAGAACTAAGCGAGTCAGTATCGAAGAGAGTGTGAACAATTCTATTCACCAGTCATATTGATATCACGTTTTAGAGATTTCTGTAGGTATACCTTTTATTTCTATGTTTTACCAAGTGCATTCTTATTGTGCACCTCTGAGTGAATGCAGAATTGAAAAGAATAAAAATACGCAAGTGTTAGAGTAAGTAAAGTGTGTAACGCAACATCTTGCTAAGTGAAAAGTGACTCTTCAACAATTAAGAAATTATAGATAACTAGTCAGTGTACCCGTGGAGTGCCAGAAATCCTCTATGGGGATTCCCCCAGAAATGGTCAAGGTCAGTGGGTCAACGGAGGTCAAATAACTGTTTTGCGCTACTCCTTGGTCCGATCTTGGCCAAACTTGGTGGAAGCATAAGTAGACGTACACCTGGGAATCCCCATATTATGAGTAGGACTACATAGCGCCCTCTATCGGGTGTTTGATTATTGCAGGGCTCTGACGAAGACTAGAAGTTATTTGACCTTTGACCCCAGTGACCTTGACATTTTCAAAAATGAATCCTTCAAGGGCAATTTCGTGTTCAACCTGCATCCACCCACTAAGTTTGATGGAGATCGAACCAAGGACCTGGGAGGAGTAAAGGAACAAATAGACAGACAGACAGACAGACAGACAAACATTGCTCAAATTATAGTATGATTTACTCCTTGCCACTCTAACTTGCATCGTCGAAAGGGACGAATGCTCTTGTGTTTATCAGAACCACAATATGAATGATTCTCTTTTTGATCTTGAAAGGAAATGATCATATAGGAAAGTTGATATTAGTGGGAAATTTAAACGGATGAGCAATGAAATCGTCATGTTCTCTCTCGTGTTTTACAGTGTTGACTTGTGACTCAAACCCCTGCCTCAATGGTGGTGCTTGTTCTGAGCTGACGTCAGGCTTTGGGTACTCTTGCGCTTGTCCATCGGACTTCACTGGCTCTCAGTGTCAAATTGCAGGTTAGTTTTTCTCGTATGCTTTCTCGTAAGAACTGTCGAAGTATGTGTACATTTGCGTATTTGGATAGAGAAGAACAAAAGGATAGACTTTTGCGCACAAACGTATACGCACAAGCACACATAAATTCAAGAGATTGAAGCTTCAGACATTATCTTGGAAACATGTATTAGTATACTAGTTTTACAAAAAGACAACTTTTCGCTTAAACCACAGAGTGTGTGTATTATATGTTCGCTCGTTGTCGACTACAGTGGGGATGATGTTGCATCCTATATATGTGACACTGTATCTTTTTCACCATAGCATGGCATTGCATGGTCAAATCTGTAGTCATGGCGGTGGTATAAGATAGTTTATTTATAATGGATATTGGCAGGGTTATGAGACCATGCTAACACTGACGTGATTCCGTTGTTACCATGGAATCAACTTAACCATTAGAAAAAATCATCAGATAATCAAGAAAGAAGAGAAGGACAGGTTACAAAGAAGACATCTATTTCCTTTATGTTTGCGATGGATGTTTTATAACTAAACGTATGACTCTCAAATTAATCAAAAAAGAAGTCCAGTTGGTCATAAAAATGGTCAGGCCGACGCGCATTACTCGGTCGATGTTCAATTTTTAGAGAGAATCTTATCATGCCGACCTCATAAGAACTGATGAAGTGTATTGACGGCAAGTGAATGAATGCTTTATCTCACCTACGATTCTGCCAGCTGACCCCTTTCCGAGCCTACATGTGTAATCAGGCATATTTACATTAATTTATGGTCACAATATTCAGGAATAACAATAAGGAGAACGATATTTAAAAATCCTGCATGTGCTTTGCCTTTCCTCCGAAGTACGCCCGTGTGACTCCGCCCCCTGTTTCAATGGAGGCACCTGCTTCAACCAGGGGACTGGAAATGGATATGTGTGTGTCTGCCCGAGCGGCTACACTGGATCACAGTGTGCAACCAGAGGTAAAAACGCAAAGCATTGCGGCGCGGGGAGGTCGAATCTGGAAGTCGTTTCCTAAACCTTTTGCGCGTCCCTGCATCATTAGTATGTCACGCCTCTACCTCTTACACAAACTACAGTATCTTTGTTTTTCTTCGTGTTGGCAAGCAAGCATTTATCATAACTTGATTCCCCTTTTCTGCATTACTTTTATCGCGATGCATTCGTGAGCACTGTATGCTATGTGTTACCTTCTATACAATATTATACCTAATGGGGTAATATCAGATCTATCCTCTAATATCTTTCCATGTTTCCTGCCTTTACAGTAGAATAACAAATTCTAGTAACACAAATGATAACAAAAGCAATTTCTTCGTCATGGTTGTCTCATCGGTGTCATTTCTAACAGGACGAATAATTTCTGTCTTGTTAACGTCAGTGTTATCACTCTTAACTCAACCTCGAATAGATCATCAACAAATGAAGTACCGCAGTGTTCATGATCACTTTACTCCTTTTTCAGTATTCACTTAGTGTGTGTGTTCATGTGTTCACCTCTTCTGTGAAAACACACTTCTGCTTCCCGGATTATAAGTTTCAAATGCCTGTATGCATGCAGACAAGACAAAGATTTGTTGTTGTTGTTGTTGTCATTGTTGTGCTTTTGCGTTTTATTTCTTCATGTATTGCGTCATTTTCTCTCCGTGCCTGCCCACTTCCTATCAGTTTCGCCCTGCGAATCTTCACCCTGCCAAAATGGCGGCCTTTGCTCAGAATTAGATTCAGTAGTTGGCTTCAACTGTACTTGTCCTGATGGGTATGAAGGGCTTCATTGCCAAGACCGAGGTAACTAACACCGTCCCAGTTCTCGATGATAACATATCATTCCTATATTTCTTCTAGGATACATCTTGAATATACACTGGCATCATTACCCATCTCTTCCGCGCTTTGCTCACAATGAAGCTTACATACTCGATCTCTTTTCAATAAACGCATTTATCATTTTCCTATAGTAAGTAGGCATACATGAACTAATCATGTTCTTTATTCGTTGTGACTTAATACGGTACTTGCTCGAAATATCAGGTGCAGACACAGATATACCAAAAAAAAAAAAAAACTTACTACTGTTGAGGATAACAAATTTTTCCAATACTTCATTGTCTATTTTTTCTTTTTGCTTAAAATTTCAGTCACTTATCACAGAATCTGTCCACATTTCTTTTATTTCTGGAGTATATCACTCACTATGTAGTGGCGCTTTTCCCCTCTGCCCGCGCAGTGTTCTCTTGCAAATCTTAAAGTCAAAATGGCAGGCTATAAAAGTTCTGAGCTAAATTCTGATTTCGGCTTTATGGCTATGTTTATGTCCCACTGGTCATGGAGGGCGGTTCTGTGAAACGAAAAAAGAAAGCTGTATTTTGCTAAGGACTCGAATAAATCTGTTCACACGAACCAAACCTTGACCGGTTTCTCATGGTGTACAGTTTGCCATGTGTTGGAAAAAAAAATCGGTGAGATATTGTGGAAGTCAAAATGTTAGGAATCATTTCTCTGGCCTGTTTTTCTACTTGATAACGGTCTGTATTTTTTTTCACATTCACCTATATGTTTAACTCACTTTTGTGTGCTTATGTAACGTCATGTCAAGATTCTTTCGACCGTCTGCATGTGATCTGTACACTGATTCTTGTCCATTGCCAGCTTGTCACTCTGTACATGCTTTTTCACGTTATTCTTTCAAACCATGTGTCCTAAACCTTATTTCATGTTTTAATGCGCTGGTAATACCCCTCATTTCTGCTCGTAGTTCTTTCTTGCGAATCCACTCCATGCCAAAATGGTGGGCATTGTTCTGAGCTTGAATCTGAATTCGGCTTCAACTGCACATGTCCACTTGGATATGAAGGGCTGTTCTGTGAAAACAAAGGTAACTGCCATAGTCATTTGGTTTATCGTTGCGTACGTTGGTCTCAACCCAAACAATTTGCCATACCGATTTAATGTAATATTCACTCTACCCTGCAAAATGTAAAACCAGCTACTGTACGGCAAAAACGAGTCCTTGATTTCGTAAGAACATACAGACACTCGCCGAACACTAATTCTCTACCTTCTTAAAAACTCTTTGTGTCTAAAATTCATATTCTATGTTTTCGCATGTTTTCCATTAGTGCCTCCAAACTATATGTTATCAAGTTTCCTTTACGTATAACGTAAACTTTGTTTCGTGTCCATTGCTTTTCATGTAATTGTCAGTTTTGTGTCTTTTAACCACGCTAAAATTGGCGGTCATCCTTTCTGTCTATAATTAGAGTATCTTGTTTGTGTAATTCATTCTAGTTTTTTAATTGCTCATATTATGCCATCGTAGTGTCGTCACAGTTTCTCCTAACATTGTGTTTTCCTAATCTTACTTCAGTGTAATTCATTTCACGCTCCCCATGTTTCCCTCGCTTCTTCTTGTAGTCCTGTCTTGCGAATCTTCACCTTGCCAAAATGGCGGTCTCTGCTCTGAACTAGAATCTGAATTCGGGTTCAACTGTACATGCCTAATGGGTTATGAAGGGCGGTTCTGTGAAAGCAGAGGTAACTGAAACAGTATATGACTTCACCTGAATAATTATGTATTGCATGCATATTATTGGCTCAAATGGTTCTTACTTTTAAAATCATTATACATACAATTCCTACATATCTCCCATCCATGCCATTTCTTGAAAGCAATATACCAAAGGCTCTTCGTGTAATAACTTCTGTCGCCAATTGTCTTTGTTCACCATTGCCACTTTCTTTAACCTTCTTAGTTTGTATGTGTATCTCCGAAGTTCTAATCGTTGTCTTACCTTTCTTTCATGTCCACCGTCCGCTTGTTGTCTTTCTCATTTCTATAGTTTTTCCTTGCGAATCTACACCATGCCAAAATGGCGGCCTATGTTCTGAACTAGAATCTGAATTCGGCTTCAACTGTACATGCCCAGTTGGTTATGAAGGGCTGTTATGTGAAGGCAAAGGTAACTAACAAGAATATAACTGCATCTGAATATTTACTATATTATTGGCACGTCGTTTAAATCTCCGCCTTTAAAAATCCGATTCATACAATAGTCCATATTTCCGTAGGATATTTTTGAAAACAATTATTAACAAAGGCTCTTCTTTCGTATGACAACTTCTCTCGCTAACTGTTTGTGTTTAGCTTTGTTGTTGTTACTGTTGTTGTTGTTGTTATTATCGTTGTTGTTGTTGTTGTTGATGATGTTGTTGTTGATGATGATGAAGGGGGTATGTATTGCCGAAGTTTTAATTTCTGTCGAACCTCTGTTTCATGCCCAGCGTCCGTTTCTCCTGTCTTTCTCATTTCTTTTTGTAGTCCTTTCTTGCGAATCTTCACCTTGCCAGAATGGCGGTCTCTGTTCTGAACTAGAATCTGAATTCGGCTTCAACTGTACATGCCTAATGGGTTATGAAGGGCGGTTCTGTGAAAGCAGAGGTAACTGAAACAGTATATGACTTCACCTGAATAATTATGCATTGCATGCATACTATTGGCTCAAAAGGTTCTTACTTTTAAAATCATTATACATACAATTCCTACATATCTCCCATGCCATTTCTTGAAAGCAATATACCAAAGGCTCTTCGTGTAATAACTTCTGTCGCCAATTGTCTTTGTTCACCATTGCCACTTTCTTTAACCTTCTTAGTTTGTATGTGTATCTCCGAAGTTCTAATCGTTGTCTTACCTTTCTTTCATGTCCACCGTCCGCTTGTTGTCTTTCTCATTTCTATAGTTTTTCCTTGCGAATCTACACCATGCCAAAATGGCGGCCTATGTTCTGAACTAGAATCTGAATTCGGCTTCAACTGTACATGCCCAGTTGGTTATGAAGGGCTGTTATGTGAAGGCAAAGGTAACTAACACAGAATATAACTGCATCTGAATATTTACTATATTATTGGCACGTCGTTTAAATCCCCCCTTTAAAAATCCGATTCATACAATAGTCCATATTTCCGTAGGATATTTTTGAAAACAATTATTAACAAAGGCTCTTCCTTCGTATGACAACTTCTCTCGCTGTTGTCCAGCGTCCGCTTCTCCTGTCTTTCTCATTTCTTTTTGTAGTCCTATCTTGCGATTCTTCACCTTGCCAAAATGGCGGTCTCTGCTCTGAACTAGAATCTGAATTCGGCTTCAACTGCACATGTCTAATGGGTTATGAAGGACTATTCTGTGAAAGCAGAGGTAACTCATGTAGGATATGACCTCATTACTGACATAGCATGGTTGCATTTGATGGTCTTGTGAGAAAAAAAAATATAAGTAGCAAAGGTTCTTGCTCTGTTTTGTATATTCACTCGCTTTGCATGTATGTGTTTTCATATTCATCTTCATAACATTATCTTACTTTTTTGCATCTTGTGGAGGTTTAATCGTCCATCGTCCGCTTGTCATGTCTTTTTCATTTCTTCATGTAGTTCTGTTTTGCGAATCCTCACCCTGCCAAAATGGCGGCCTATGTTCTGAACTAGAATCTGAAATCGGCTTCAACTGTACATGTCCTATGGGATACGAAGGGCGGTTGTGTGAAACCAAAGGTAAATAACGTTGTCGTGTGGTCACTAGCATATTGCACTTACACAGGAGATTCATAATCATCAAGTACTCACTTAAAATATTTATGATACAAATTAGTCATGTGTTTGGAAAATCGTTATTTTACATTGCAATAACTACATTAAAAGGATCTTCTCATTCGTCTCCCTCGCTTCTTCTCGTAGTTCTGTCTTGCGAATTTTCTGCCATGTCAAATTGTCAACTGTACACATGAAGAGCTTGCTTCCAAAAGGCGCTAAATCCATCATTTTTCAATGGATTCAGCGCCTTTTGCAAGCAAGCTCTTCACATGTCGAATGAGGTATAAAGGGCGGTTGTGTGAAAGCAAACTTAGCTATCGCAGAATGTAATATAATCTGTGCTGGTTAGCACTTCAAAACAAGAATTTTGTTTCAAGAACTCTACTAAAATATGATGACACACATGTCTGTACAATAGTATTGCTGAAATCAGAGGTCCTTGCTTCGTGCTTCACTTCCATTTCCTTCTTATCTATGTGTTCCATATCAACTTTAATCTCATTCTCATCTCGTCGAGGTTCTAACTGTTGTTTTACCTTTGTTTCGTGTCCTTCATCCCTATCTTGTCTTCGCGTAGTTCTTTCTTGCGAATCATCACCATGCCAAAATGGCGGTGTCTGCTCTGAGCTAGAATCTGAATTTGGCTTCAACTGTACATGTCTATTGGGTTATGAAGGGCAGTTGTGTGAAAGCAGAGGTAACTATCATTGTCAAATTAAATGTTAACATATTATATTACAAACATGTCTCCTACTCCAATCACATAATCGGGACATCTAGATTTATAACATTTACTGATGAGGTCTATAATTCCTCAAGCATGCTAACCGTCTGACTTTAAATTTATATCATTTCATTTCAGTTTCGTTTCAGTTTCAAAAGCCGTCATTTGTTCGTATATCACACATTCTTTTTTTTTTGTGATTACTGTGTCTGTGCAAACTCATAGAGTATTGCCTAATTTGTGTTTAATATTCTTCGCCATCTTTTCATGTCTCTCTCCCATTTCTTCTCGTAGTCCTTTCTTGCGAATCTTCACCATGCCAAAATGGCGGTCTTTGTTCTGAACTAGTGTCTGAATTCGGCTTCAACTGTACATGCCTAATGGGTTATGATGGCATTTTCTGTGAAACCAAAGGTAACTTCTTAACTAACTGGGACGCAAAACCAACAAAAGTAGTAAACCAACAAATATGCACGAACGACTCCATTATTTTGCAACAGTAGCAGAAAAGGAAAAGAATAACTGGCGCTGGTTCGAATCCCAATGGGTCTTGCTGAGCAATGTTGTGCATTATCCTGTTGTCTGAAAGTCCCGTATATAAAACAATGAGAGAGTTACAACCCATGTACATAAAAGATCTATCCTGTTTCATTCATCGCAAAGAGCAATTAGTGCATACGCCCCAACTACATCTACATAATATGTAGGTGTAGGGGTCATGGGGTCAATATTATTGACCCCATGGAAGATATGGAAGTGCAGTTGAATATGGACAATTCAGCCATCTTATCTTGTACAGATGGAAAAATGAAAACAAACGAACATAATTTCTTGATAACTATCTGCTTCTAACACTCATTTCCTCTCTCTAATTGTGGAATCTTTCTTTACGTATGTCAACTTTGCCGCAACCATCTCCTCTACTGTTCGCTGACCTTTTTTCACCTTAATCACAAGTCTGCTTTGTGTTTCCTATTTCTACGTGTAGTTCTTTCTTGCGAATCTTCACCTTGCCAAAATGGCGGTCGCTGCTCTGAACTAGAATCTGAATTCGGCTTCAACTGTACATGTCTAATGGGTTATGAAGGGCAGTTCTGTGAAAACAAAGGTAACTAACACAGTTCATGATCTCATCTAAATCGGTTTATGATGTCAAATTTTTACCTTTAAAATCATTCTTTTCATAAAATTTACTTCTGTACATATCTCTGCCATGTTGGCACAATCGGCATATACTCAAAGCAATTCAACATATAGGCGCTTTCTTCGTGTAACAACTTCTCTCCCTAATTGTTTGTGTTTGCTATTTTAAGTACATGATATTGATTTTGATGGCTTGTTTTTGTACTGTTGTGTTTCTAATTTTTATCTTACCTTTGTTTCATAGCCACCATGTCCTTGTCATGCCTTTTCCATTCCTTCGTGTAGTTCTTTCTTGCGACTCTTCGCCTTGCCAAAATGGCGGTCTCTGCTCTGAAATAGAATCTGAATTCGGCTTCAACTGTACATGTCTAATGGGTTACGAAGGGCAGTTATGTGAAAGTAAAGGTAACTAAAAACAATGCATTTTTCAGATATTGTTTCATATTTTACTTCTATGTAACCGATTAACGATTCGAGATGCAATGAGAGTTGACATAGTTTCTATGCTGAATTTGTGATCCGGCTGGTAAAAATTATTTTCGAAATTACCTGATTTCAAAATAACCGATAACACACACATAAACTCGCGGAGCATTAATCCTTACTTCCTTAACAAGTGTCACTTCTAAACATTCATATTCTCTGACTATATGGGAATGATTGCTTCCAAATCTTGAAGTCCAGGTTCTAGTTAAACCCAATGATATCAACTTTTTTCTTTTCATGTCTACTGTCCCTCTATCAAGTACCTCCTATTTCTTTATTTTATAGTCCTTTCTTGCGATTCTTCACCATGCCAAAATGGCGGCCTCTGCTCTGAGCTAGAATCTGCATTCGGTTTCAACTGCACATGCCTATTAGGTTATGAAGGGCGGTTGTGTGAAAGCCAAGGTAACTAATGCAGTATAATGACCTCATTTGTATAATACTATCTTTATTCCATTATTAACATAACAGATTTCCACCTTAAAACAGATGGAATTTCGTAAACTTTACATTTTTCTTTCCTTTCCAAATATCATTGCGGGAGGCAAACATAGGAAATCATCTCTTTATGTTACATTTTTACATGCTAACTACATCTGTACTTCCCATCTCACTTGCAAATTCTCACAGATTGTTTTTGTGTGTTGTCAGTGTGCTAATTATTGTCTCCCTTTTGTTTCATATCTATCCTTCGCTGTTATGTCTTTTATGTGTCTCTTCGCATATATTGACTTATTACCTTTGTAGGCGTGATCAATGCAAAAAAAAGTAGACAAAATACGCGAACAGATTCCATATTCTACAACAGCAAAACAGATTTCTAGATTTGCGGAAAACCAATGTACACTTTCGTGATAACTGTCTGGTTCTAATGTTCACCACCTCTTTCTAACTGTTTATGATTTCTCTACTTCTGTAAACTTTGTCGTAACCATTCCCTCTTGTGTTCTCTAACCATTTTCAACCTATAACATCGTTATATGTTTTCCATTTCTTCACGTAGTCCTTTCTTGCGAGTCTTCGCCTTGCCAAAATGGCGGTTTCTGCTCTGAACTAGAATTTGAATTCGGCTTCAACTGTACATGCCCTATGAGTTATATAGGGCAGTTGTGTGAAACTAAAGGTAACTAATTATGTCAAGAAATGACTGGATTATTACATTGCTGATACAGGAGATTCGTGATCATGAAGAACTCACAGAACGACGAATTTGCTATGTATTTGTAAAATACGGCGCTGTTGCACTGCGAAAACTAAATTAAAAGAATTCACTGCCTTTCATAACATTTCCCAGCGCTTACTTTCCAGTTTATCATTTTTTTTTCGGGGGGGGGGGGGGGGGCTTTTGTATTTCTATTTATTCATTATTATCATTACTATTATTTTTTTTTTTACAGCGAACGTTCTTTTCAAAAGTTCTTTCTTGAGAGTCTCAACCTTACCAAAAATGGTGGTCTCTGCTCTGAACTAGAATCTGAAATCAGTTTCAATAGTACATGCCTGGTATGACCTCGTTATGATTGATACACAGCAGGTTAGCACTTTAAAACAATCCATGTCATAAACTCTATACAACTTTTTTACATGTCTATGCATGCAATTTGTACAGTATTGTGAGAAGCAAAATTGCTCTATTTTATGTTTTGTTTTGCTTTGTATGTGTGCTTTCCATTACGTTCATCAAAGTATCTTACTTTGTTTTGTATCTTGTGGAGGTTCAAATTCTTGTCTTACCTTTGTTTCGTATCCATCATCCGCTTGTCATGTTCCTTTCGTTTCTTTTTGTAGTATTTCCTTGCGAATCTTCACCTTGCCAGAATGGCGGTCGTCACAGTTTCTCCTAACATTGTGTTTTCCTAATCTTACTTCAGTGTAATTCATTTCACGCTCCCCATGTTTCCCTCGCTTCTTCTTGTAGTCCTGTCTTGCGAATCTTCACCTTGCCAAAATGGCGGTCTCTGCTCTGAACTAGAATCTGAATTCGGCTTCAACTGTACATGTCTAATGGGTTATGAAGGGAGGCTCTGTGAAAGCAAAGGTAATAGGGATAGTCATTGGGGTGTGGGCGTACTTTATCATTAGAATAAATTGCTGCATACGTAGTCATTTTCTGAAATCTTCATATTTTCTTTTATCAGTTTCCAATCTACTGTAATGCAACAACAAAACCCAAATATCTTTCTCTTGCTAAAGATTCATATCCTGACTAGAGATGTTTTCTCAAAGTTTGTCATAACTGTTCTGTCGACTATACTGTTCTCTTCTCTAATCCTTGTTTCATGTCAATCGTAAACTTATTCCTTGTTTTTCGTTTCTTCGTGTAGTCCTGTCTTGCGAACCTTCACCATGCCAAAATGGCGGTCTCTGCTCTGAACTAGAATCTGAATTTGGCTTCAACTGTACATGCCCAATGGGTTATGAAGGGCAGTTGTGTGAAAAAAGAGGTAACTAACATTGTCAAATAAATGTTAACATCCTATCAATTATAACAAACGTATCTCGTGCTTTGAAATCACTGATGTTATCGGAACATCTAGATTTATAATATCTACTGATTAGGTCTATGATTCCTCAAGCATGCTAACTCTCTGGCTTTTTTCCCCATTTATTTCAGTCTCATTGTCTTTGTTCGTACATCAAACATTTTTTTTTTTTAATGATTACTGTGTGTCTGCGCAAGCTCACAAAGTATTTTCTAATTTGTGCTTACTGTTCATCATTGTAATCTTCTCATGTCTATCTGTCTTCTCGTAGTCCTGTCTTGCCAATCTTCGCCCTGCCAAAATGGCGGTCTCTGCTCTGAACTAGAATCTGAATTCGGCTACAACTGTACATGTCTAATGGGTTATGAAGGGCTGTTGTGTGAAAACAAAGGTAATTTCAAGAGACTAGACATGTCCTCGTCAAGTTATTTCATTATCACCACAAATGAATAGACTCGTGACAACTACTCATTTTATAATCGTGTCAACTCCCACAAAGTTATCATGTATCTGTACAATCGTATCTTGCAGACCACATTGTAGCAGTTGGGGATTTTTTTGCCATTTTGGTTTTTAAAGTCATTAATTTCGTTCTGATTTCTCTCATCATACATCAAGTTTGGTTTTCTTTTTTTAATGTGTGTTCCTCTGAAATGTATTGTCAGACTTACAAAGCAATTTCTGAACGTTGGTTTATCTCCATCATTTCCTTGTGAAGCACTAACTCTTATTATTCCATTAACATAATGTTCAACTTTGTCTTCATCTTCCTTCTATTTTGACATAGCATAGTCAGGAGCTAGTATGCTCCTCTTAACCTTTCTCATGTCTTTCTTATCATTATTTTTCCAAAGCATTAAATATTTTGCCGTCCATCTTGTCAAACACATGCCACTCTCTATACATGCTTTTACAAGTTCGAGCTCAAGCCGCAACTGTCATTCCTTGCTCTTCTTTCTCTCGCCATTCACTATCACTTTTTATATGTCTCTCCGCTAGTCTTGTCTTGCGACTCATCACCTTGCCAAAATGGCGGCTTTTGCGCCGAACTAGAATCTCTGTATGGGTTCAACTGTACGTGTCCCGCGGGATTTGCAGGATCTTACTGCGAAATTAGAGGTAAAAATTTACAACAGCGACAGCGCTTCATAAAATGAAACAATTGCTCTTTGTATATTTTGCCGTTAATGATTATACTAACTTACTGAAGCATTTTTTTTTTGGGGGGGGGGGTTGACATGTTTTCTGAGACTGATTTGAGGTATTTGCGATGAATAAGTTGTGAACACTGACATTTTCCCCTCTAAGAATGTATCAATCTTGGAGAAAAAAAGGAAAAAAGAAAAAAAAACCCGATAGAATAAACGTGGCAGGCCTTTTATAAATACATGTATTCTGGTTTATGATCGTAAGAGATAATTTTACATGTAGCTGTCATATAGCTCACACTTCTTTCCTTGCATCCTCTTCCTCCTCCCCCCTATAATCCTGGCAGTACCAATGATTTGGCGAGCCTTATTGATACAGTTCTACGGGAAGCAAATACATTGTGATTAAAAAAAAAATCATAAGTTCCCTCTAGCATTGCACCATACATGCCCCTACCGATTGCGATATTTGAAATAATTCACACCTTTAACAAATTCCATCTTTGTCAGTTGATGCAAAATGAAGATGTAGGGCCTATTATATATACTGGACTCTCAAATTATTGTGGTTTTTTTTTATACATAGTCAGCAACAATCAGATTTCCTCTAAAAAGAGTGGACGTTCATGGTATAACTTCGGTCATTCTGGGCCCTCACTGTCCGGCAATTATTATCATCCTTTAGCTAATCCTTTTTTTAGCCTTATCATTCCCCTACAATATGAATAGAAGTGTTTGTTTTATTTTTTTTCTCTTATACCATTGTTTCGTCACTTTTCCTTCTACCAGTGTTGTCTTGCGATTCTTCACCATGCCAAAATGGCGGAGTTTGCTCTGAATTAGATTATGAATTCGGCTTCAACTGCACATGCCCCCTTGGATATATGGGAATGTCTTGTGAAGTGAAAGGTAATCAACTCTGACGCCTGACATCGATTATTCATTCACCCCAAGTGAATATTCGAAAGTCCGAACAAACAAACAAACAAACAAACAAACAAGCAAGCAAGCAAGCAAGCAAATAAACTCACACACATCGGTGGGAAATTGCTTTTCATCCTGGCATGCTTTAAAAAATGTGAGAGATAAATAGTGACTTTCAGGCCATTTTTGGTAAGTCGTCAACATTTATAATTATGTGTTTCACTTGAAGCAGGTTTGTACTCATTGACATGATAATGAAAGAAAGAAATCATGCGATACCTGCAACATCAATCTTAAGGACAATCTAATTTCTTGCTAATAACCTCTAATGGCAGATATAGAAAACTTACTCAGTTTGAAGTATTCACCTGAATACTTTACTTTGTAATCCCAAAAGAATGTTCTGTGTGTCTGTGTTTGTCCATGTTAAACGTGTTTTGTCTTGCAAGCTATTATAACACTCTCTATACCCATCATGCTTATCCATGTACCTATACCTGTCCTCCTCCCTCGTTCTACTAATACAGTTCTGTCATGTGAATCTTCACCGTGTCTTAACGGGGGACTGTGTTCGGAATCGGATCTTTATTTTGGTTTCAATTGTACATGCTCTGATGGATATACAGGTGCTTTCTGTGAAACTAAAGGTATAACCCGCCTGCACAGGACCCTACATTGATTAGATATTCACAGCATGCACTTCACAGTGAAAGCCAATCCATAATGATAAAATTTACTCTTAATGCCATTTGTATCAAACCAAAACAACGTTTGTTCAACCAGTCATGATCTTGTTTTTATTCGCACTTGCACTGCGTAATTCATAGGTATCGAAAAAAAAAAAACTCATTTCAGTCATATCTTTGTGTCTAATTTTCAACGTATCCTTTCTATCCCGTACTGCATACAAGAACAACAGTGACTCAATGGCGTTTATTGCGCCGAATTACTTAGCGCCTTTCCCACCTAATGTTTCTAATGCATGTACTTTGTATAATATGTGTTTTAAATTATGGTAATGCGGGCGATTGATAACATGGTGAACATTGATGAAGACAAGGTGGATTGAACTCCGTATAGCGCCCTCCGCAAAAGCGAGTATATAATTATGTATGTATTCTTCACGGCATTTCCTGTTTGATTCTGGAGGACAAAAAGAGGGTTTTTAAGTGATTATTATTATAACCGTTACTGCTAATCTAGGTCTACTAAGATGATAAATTTATCTTCTTATCTTCACTGCTTAATTGCTGTTTTCCTCTTTGCATCTCTCCTTCTCATTTTGCCAAATTAGTATTGACCTGCGCGTCGGCACCTTGTCTTAATGGAGGCACGTGTACAGAGTTATCAGCAGGCACGGGATATACGTGTAGCTGCCTTGCCGGATATGCGGGACAACGCTGTGAGACAGAAGGTAAAATCTATTTGGACGATGTGTTGTATATAATATTCTGAAGGAAACACCTGCATGTGTTAAATAGTTTTGGGGTTCGAATGGGAGGCTAACATAAGCTTAACATCACCACCAATCGAATGTACACATTACAATTATTGAGTCAAGGGCATGGTGTAACATCACTCAAGAGACTTGTGGCGGGCTGGGGAGGAATAGTTGATGTAAGATACGGCTATATAGGTTCAATGAAAATAAAGTTAAGATTATTAATTCTTCATGACTAACTGGGTGGGGTAAAATTACTCCAATTGATTCATGCCTGACACTATGATGCTTCTTGACATATTAAAGTGCTGAGGAAAATGTAACGGCTTGTAAACGAGCGCTTAATCCTTTCTGTGCAAGGGCGTTTGGACAGTGTACACAACACTATGACATTTTCTTGCTTGTCATAGCACACAAAGGGTCAGTGAGGTTAAGTGAAATGGATATTGTTGTTGATTAGCGAGATTGTCTAGAGTGATTAAAGTAATATCAGCTACTTAGATATTGACTCTGCAGCACACGTTCAGTGGGTGAATACTGTATACATTGGTTTTCATAATCTCTAACTTTGTTATTATAATGATCCTCTTGCGTTGGTAGCTGTGTGCTGTTTGGTTTATAGTTTGTTTTATATTGGACAAGCAATGAGCGTTGCTGCGTGTCATGCTGCAGATGCGTGTTGTCTTGATGCCTCGTTGAAAGTGGTCTGTTTTAAACTTCCACTGTTCATTTTGATGGATCTGCACAAAAATCGTGTCATGTGTTTCTGCAAAGCCGACAAAACATGATTTTTTTTTTTCCTGTCAATTCAGGCAAGCTTTAGTAAAAAGGAAAAGAATGAGATAGTAGTCATACGACAAGAGCGGATATAATTATTACGATAATTATGTGTAATGTTGTCTTGCGGTATTCATGCTTGTATTGTGGCATCGCGGTGTCACTGCAATGGGAATGGGAAAAGGGGAGGGGTACATGCCCTTCTCCAGTATTTGTGTTTGCTTTGTTTGGTTTGGTTTTGTGCGTACTGTTTTTGTCCGATACTTCTGCATCACATAAATACTCGCTTTTTTCTCTCATGCTGTCGGGACTTGCGCTGTGTTTTCTTGAATGAGTTTACCTTGGGTTCTCATATTATGATCAAGAATTTTCCTCATTGCTAATCAAAGCCCATGGAAGCATCTTACGTCATTGAAATTGCAGTTGTCAATTGTGCATTTTTGTGTGTTTTCCGACATTGTCCAAGTAAGACTGTACTACAGTACGATTAAAGACGTTATGCTCACAATGATGAATAAGCGAGATAATTTGTACATAAGTCAAGTGTCGAGATGAATACTCGGGATCGGGAAGAACAAGAAAAGAATCATCTCCTACTTTAATATGAAGTGGACAAAAGGAAAGCAGCTCTGTCCACTAATTAGTATTGATCTTTAGAGAACGAAAACTATTGTTTATGAAAGGGAAACAGCGTGTTAATGACGTCACTATTAAGACAACAGCAGCGACTACTTTGCTAGGGCTACAATTCGAATTGAGAAAAAAAATGCATGTTCCCGTCGCTGGTGCACAAAACTTGCGAGTTTGACATGGACCAGCGAAACAATGTTAGCGCAGGTAAACACACGGGAGCTAATACCATCATGTCTAATGCAGTTGATATCAAGCTATATGTCATCAGGGAAACTAACATTCAGTAACGGTTAATATATCACAAGTGTTCCCCCTCCTTTCCCTGCTGGAAAGAACACAGTGTCACTGCCCACAGTGTGTGCGCACTGTGTTTAATGTGTTCGACAATGTGAAAACGCTCAAATTTAACAGTGTGAAGATTAATTACACTGTGGTGTTGTTTTTCACAGGGCATTCACACACACTGTGCTCACACTAGCTGTAGAAACGTTCGAATGCAACGGTGTGAAGGGATTTTACACTGTGTTAACAATGTGTTCAAGTGTGTTTCACATTGTGTTTCACATTGTGGGACATTGTGTTCTTTCCAGCAGGGTTTCTCCGTATTTCTGATGCCTGTTTGAATATACAAAGCTTCAATGTCTTTGCTCCGTTCACAATGCACCTTCTCTTTGTTCTTAACTTTTACACTGTGATTACCACATCAATAATAAGAGTATACATGTAGCCGAAATACTAACATTTCTTTCATTCTTATTTTTTTTCTATACCAGGTTGCTACGGCAGTCTTCGGGAGAACATAGATATTCTCTCAAAATTTGATGTTTCATTGAAAAAATCTTAATGCATGTATTCCCCTGTTTTATGTTTTATGCATATCGTATATATATCACAGATTTTCTTTCTTTCTTCCTTTACCTCATTTTTTCCCTTTTCCTCTATAGTGACGTGTGAAATTCACTATGGACATATTTCATTGTGTTGTCAAATGCAGTCCTAGATGATTTGATTATTTTGTTTCCAAGTAATCATTAATAACAAACATGTAATGCAATATTGTGTGATAACAATTTCATCCTTCTCCCCCCACGTATATCTTATGTCTCTTTTGTCATTCAACTAACCACCTAACCGTAGTTTGTCCGTTTGTGTGTATTGCGGATATCGGTTCGCAATATACGCATAGATTTCGTGTATCTTTTTCTCAATAAATTCATTTTTATGTGTGATTTACATTGTAAAACATGTATTGTTCACTATAGTTATTCTTTTTATACAATAAAACATTCTCTTTGATATTTCACAATTGCGCTTGTGTGTTGTCGTCCAATAAAACCTTAAATGTATGTGTTTTCCTTACGGTTATATTCATCGCTATACACTTTCTATGATTGTTTCTTGGAGAAAAAAAAAACTCACACAAAATGCAAACTTACGAAATCTGATCCGTTATTTCCTCTGATCAATGGCTTTCATACTTTGTAAATGTGTGTCCATTTGTATCAAATCAGCTATCGCAGGGTCTGGAAAAGACAAATGTACCTGCATGTCTACATGCATGCAAGATGAATTGATATGATCATTCGAAAATTAATTTTAATAATACATGTATATACGATTGTATTATGGTTGATTAAAATGGATTCATGCGTCGTGAATAAACGTCGCATTACATATGTGTGCGTAGGTTTCTGAATACATACCTTGTGTGTATTTTCGAATGAGAACGATTTTGTTTTCCTGGCAATGTCGTACAATTACCTTGCAGTTTTCGCCATTTTTTTTTTTCATCAATGATACGATTTGTCACATGTATTTTAAATTCCCCCTTGTTTCTTTATGTTCCTGTTTTTGTTGTTTTACATGATATAAATTAGGAATTGAAGACTTATTAATAAGAACAATTTCTGAAATGAAAATTAAAAAAGGGTCTCTGCGAATTTCAGGCTAAAAATATCGCACTGCTCTGAAACTTTGTTGGCATCTTATCCAAGGGTGACTCTTCGATAATGATAGATGGCACATAATGGGAAGATTATTGAGAAAATCGCAATGATTATTGAGCTGAAGCCTAATTTTCCTTGTGTAAGTCAAAGAAACATTGCTTTGCACAAGTAATTTCCACCAAAAGGAGAATGATAATCTTTTTTTTTTTCAACCGTCATGTCAAAGATGACTGCTGGACATGTTTAATTGTGTCTCCTTGACACAAGTTATCATAAAAGCCATGACTGTGACCAAAACACAACAGCAACAACAACAAACGATTGGGCAGATGCCCCAAACTGATTTTCAAATCTTCTCTTTTGAAGTCATCTAGTTGTTACAATCACAGAGTACTTATATTATCACTCTATTATCAAGATTATTGTATTTCGGTATCTTTTCACAGAGGTTGCGTGTAACTCGAATCCATGTGTCAATGGCGCCTGCTCGAACACAGGAACTGGATATTCGTGCGCCTGCTTTAGTGGCTACACTGGGACCAATTGTGACCAAATAGGTAAAAACAACAACAACAACAACAACAACAACAACAACAACAACAACAACAAACAGATAGATGAAAACGTATCCCTTTGTCTAATCGTAAAGTGTCATTGGTCGACCATTTAAAGTTTGTTGAACTCGATCCAAGGTAATTTCAATGTTCAGCCAGGTGGCTTTTTTTTCCATATACTGAGAGTTTCTAGGATCTAACAAACTTGCATATAAAAGACATCTAGAATGAATGGCAGAAAAAAATGTCTGATAAAATGTAAGAGCACTAAGTATATAAGTTTCAGTATCCATCAATGTGTGGACGTGGCAAAATCTGTACTATTTGGAGGAAAGGGCTCTTTTTCTGCTTACGTAAAATTAATTTCATACTTAAAGCAAGTATGATATCTCAACAGCTTTTGAATGTCACTGTGCGTATAGAAGCCGGGCATTTTTTGGTCGTTTGTATTCACGTTTTCATTCGATAATCCTGCAACCGCTAAATGCCGAGCGGTGCATAAGATATATATATATATATATATATATATATATATATATATATATATATATATATATATATATATTATATTTACTTCTTTTGTTCTGTCTACAGTTACCGTCTCACCTTGCGACTCATCACCCTGCGGTAACAATGGCGTTTGCTTCACGTCTCAAGTTGGAACCAGTTATGTGTGTAGTTGCTTCACGGGTTTCTCAGGAACGAACTGCCAGATCGTTAGTAAGTCAAGTCAGGATAGATGCAATGCATGCAAGTGCTTGAAATTATTTGTTGCAGTTCTTATGTTTTTTTCTTTTGCAAAGTATTTCATTGGTTTCCATGGACACATGGCTTCATTGTTCTTGCACGTCATAAGGCGACTAGTATTTATTCATACGCTATCTGTGATGTATGCTTAAAGAAGCTTTGCTGTATTTTTTTTCTGAAGCAACTGAAACTATTACCATTCAAAACACATCAAGTGACAATTCATGTAAAGATTTTGCATGTCAACCCCTCAAACAGAGCACAAAATCTAACGTGAGATGTGTTCTGAATTTCGAATTGTGTGCATATTGGTACGTTGACATTGTAACGTACTATTATAATACACTTATTGCAGATGACCCCAACTTCCGTGCATCCATCGATTCTAACAATTGATTGTAAAATTATTAAATAATTTTACAAATTTTGTTTAGAAAACATATTCTGCAATAACATCTGTTGTGTTATTTTCTTTCTTATCATTTTCGTGTGGCTAATTCGGAAGTAGCCTACCTATCCAATTCCATCCATTTTACCATTCTGCCTTCTAAACATTGCATTTTTTTTTTTTTTGCTCTGATCATTGCCACACACTTGTGTAAGCTCGTCAGCCTAATGTTCATTGCATATTCTTCTTGATATTTTTTTTTTTACTTTCAAACAACAACACATAGGAGAGATGGGCTCGCCGTTGATGTTCTTACTTGCAAGCATTCATAGGAAAGCTGCTATATTTACTAGTACTGAGCCCCATTTTTTTTTTTTATAAAATCGATTTTAAGATCCTTACCACACAGTCTGCCATAGACTTACATTTGAAATCAACTATATAATCAATTTCAACTCTTCATAAACAGATAGAATAGGGCCCTGGTGTTATCGTGCTCCAAGCTCTTTTCTGTACTCGCTTCGCTGTTTGCCAGTGTTTGTGTATGAATGTGTATGTATCTGTTATTTATGATCATGCATAATCACTCATGTGGAATAGGACAAGAATGGACATTTCAAGCCCCCAAATTACTACGATAAACGCATATTTCCATCATTCCATCGATGCGTTCATCTGCCTTTCTACCCATTGATGTATTTATTATCCATCCTTCCATCCGTTCACGCTCTATCTGTCTCTCAGCTTTGGAGCCCTGTGCTAGCGGCCCGTGCCAAAATGGCGGCACGTGCTTGGTTTCTAGTGACCGGTCCTCCTTCAGCTGCCAATGTCCCACAGGTTTCAGCGGCGAAACGTGTCTAGTATCCGGTATGAACATAGTTTGTGGAGTTCAAGTAGGCGTAGTATCACTTAAGACAACGCTTGCTGTGTACGTTTGTCTCTACGGTCTGCCTACCTTACGTGAAAACACAATTACTATAAGTCCATATTAAAGTATGTAATACCTTGGAAAACTCTAATGACTCTGGATAAACATCGTACAGTAGCTTTCGAGATAAATTCATGATTAAAATTGTGTGCGAGTGTATTTTCAGGTTTGTTACACTTGCGATAAAAACAAACCTAAATTGGGTTCAAAGTTAGATTTAATTATAAGACCTGCGCTATCAAGACGTTGTAAAATGAAAGAATCAAATAAAATGGGAGTAAATGTGTGAAGCTACGAATGTACCTAACAAAAGTGATCATTATACATTCATTCGATTACCCTATTGTCTTCTTTTGTTGCTCTTCCAGCTAACTCTTGCGCCTCTAACCCGTGCGAGAACGGCGGTATCTGTGGCAACACTGCTAGTGGATACACCTGCACCTGCCCCGCTGGATATGTTGGGGACAACTGCCAGACTTTCGGTAAAACCTGTGAACAAAATATTATGTTGAATCTTGCTATTTGCTGAACACTTTAGAGCATCGCAGCTTTTTAGTCGCATCCTCTTTGTTTTTCCTGACATTCTTTATTTCAACTACCTGTGAAAAACTTACCAAAAAGGGGGATGGGGATGTTATGCGTTGAATTCCAAGTACATGACAGTGTACACGACAGCAAGAGCTGTGAGTTCGTTCTTGCAGAAATGATCGAACGTGACTTTACGGTGGCAATTAAGTATTTTGCCGGGCATGGCCACTGAAAAATTTTGGATGGCTCCCTCACTGTTCCTCTGTCTCTTTTTAATATCAAATCTAATCAACCTCCTTTATCAATTTGTGACTCGAAGAAACAATCACTGTACCCCTTGGAAAGGGACAGTGCATAATTCAGTTCGTTGAATATTCGATTAGTTTGTTTATTTGATACGAATTCTTGGCTTCTCGCAAATCATAGCTTGGCAAAGATTTGTATATGCAAAAAGCTGAAAGCGAATCGTTTTACTGATATTGAAAAAAAAAAGGAGCGAATTAAGTTCAGATGCTGGGTTCATAGTAGATATTGTCATGCTTACATTCTGTGTAGTTTGAAAAAGAAAATAAATTTCATAGACAATTAGCGTCATAGAGTAATTTGTGTGAACATGCTCTCTGCAAAAATTGTTCTCGAATATAGATTGCTTGGTTTTGTGATATAGGGGGTCCATTACACTTGCATTTTTTTTTTTTTTTTTGGGGGGGGGGGGTCTGTATTTTTTTTTTTGTTTCGCCCGTTTATTCGTTTCAATCATGGCATGCTTTTCTGTTCCTGTCAAGCATCATTTCATTCATATTTCAACGTCAAGTTCTTGTCTGTTACCTTCACTGCAACCAAGTGTAGATAGCTCTTATAGGGTACTGTGTGTGTGTGTGTGTTTGTTTCGTGTGAATTTGTATTTATTCAGGTTATATGATGCATTTAATAGTTACTATTTGCACTAGATCATTGTGTTGTTCGTATATGCTTCGCTTTTCATTTAGTGAGCCCGTGTTCCCCAAACCCTTGCTTGAACTCTGGCCTGTGCTTCCAGATGCAGGGTAGTTCCTCGAACTACTTCTGTCAGTGCCCGGATGATTTCGAAGGCACAAATTGCCAGAACCCAGTGTATGGTGAGTCCAGAACACAATTTGGTCCCATCACTCATGACCCATAAAGTCATCGAGATAAAGCAATATGATGTTGTCACCACAAACAGAAAAATTGAACTTTCTTGATAGTCAGCTGCAGACGTATCGCAATTTCAACAGTGTTGTAGCGGCTTGAAAGCGATAATCCCGCTCCCAAATCAGTTTCCTAATATCCTCAGCAGTAGTAGTGTCACAAATTCTGCCATAAATATCATTTGTTTTTTTCTGAGTAGAAAACGTTGATTTTATTCCGTTTTAGTTTTTTTTTTTCTTTGCATTGCTTCGCATAGTAAAAACGCCGCATCGCGTGTGGGCAGAAGAGAAAACCCATAATAATCATTAATAGTTATTTTCATAATTTCTTTTATGATGCTTCCACACATAGAAAGTGCACGCTCATTACGAAATTCAATGAACTTCAATGAGTTTATTGTTTCAATAATCATGTTCGTGTCCATTAATGATACAAGATCACTTATGAACCAAGTACTATGGGTTGTTTGTGTATGACTTGCATGCTGTTGATCTGAGGGGTTTTCTTGGTTACGTAAATATTGCATTATTTTGGTCGTCATCATTGCTAGTCTTGGACAAAAGAAATGAGAAAGAATTATTTCTCCTTTCTTTGTTTCATCGAGTTTGCTAAGTTGTGAAAGTAAGCTTTATATCAATAACCGCACGAAAATTTGAAGCATGAATGCAGCTATGCTAACTTTGAAATGACTGTACTCTAGACTGTCAGCATTCTGTTATCGGTAATGATAGTGGGCAACGTGACATCACAATGATGCAGTTGCGTCAATGGATGGCTAGATAGAGCTGGAGATAGAAAGTTGCAGATATCTTATGTAAACTGTTGAGCATGACTGGCTGAATAACAATGTAGTGCTATTTGTATATTATTACTCATTTTGTGTGTGCGTGCATGTGTTCCGTCAATCTATTTTGTACGTATAGTGTCTCCATGTGCATCCAACCCGTGTCTGAACGGCGCCACCTGTAGCCTCAATGGAGCCGACTCGTATAGATGCATGTGCGCTGATGGCTTTTTTGGAGACAACTGCGAAATCGTTGGTATGAACATAAGACGGCCGTAAGAAAATATGTTTTCTTGAAAACATAGACACACAAACCACTAGCAAGACCTTAATAATAAAGAATTTGGTGTGAAAAACAAATATATACGCTTTAGCTGTTGCAAGGCTATCCGCAACAGAAGAATCTGAAGGGAAAAAATATTGCTGCAGTAAACATGCAACTTTTGCATAACAGGTCTAGGTTAGAACAAGCTTGCTGGGGGAGAAATGTTTCGGTTACTATAGTGTAGCACAACTCTGAGTTTGCAGCAAAGCTATATCTTTTGAATACAGATCCAGGCCCCTATTCAAATGCTCTCAATTGAGTAGATGGAAAACAGATATGGCTATAATAACACTGACACTGAGTTAGTTGGTGGCGTATCATAGATTTTTTTTTTTCAAGCTGCGGTAGAAATATTCTTAAAAATCTGGCAATGCACTTTACGTCGTAATGCAAGAGTGATTTTTTTTTTCACACAATTACATCGCGATCACTATCTGTGGACGTAGTTTCCTATGAGAGAGCCCTTAATAATGAGTTTATCCCTTGCTTTCTATGATAGAAAGATATACGTTCAATTAAAAGCGTGCTATCGATTGCTGCATGAGGGCTCCGTATATACCACAAACCCATGGTATAATGGTTACTCTGCAATCGGTGGTGATCATCCGTGATTACTTAGCTTTGATATGTCATGGAATAGTGTTGCTATGGTAATTACTATTGATTGCAGAGTTACCATTCAAACTTTAATGCTCCCATGGTAATAGTTTTATGCAACATTACGGAGCCCTAGTTGATAATTCATGTCAGCAAATATGGGAGATTTGCTCTTAATGGTTTGATCTCCGTTTTACTACCAGGTTTTGAAATCTAAAATCGAAATGTAATAGAAATTATTGATACTATTTATGTTAATCACAGATATACATTTTAGTCGGTGATCATGATTTGTGTGTATGTGACTTGTACACATCGTCACCCCTTGTCATCATTCCAATGGGGAATAAATCTGTTAAGTCTACCAGTTCCACGGGCACACACATTCAGTGATTTATGTCACCACAGTGTTACTCGACACACAGCATGACAATGTATATCTGCAAAGATTGTTCCACACTGTAGACACATGCCTTTACATACTCGTATGTCCGCCTTCCTATATCCACCTCCTTACACTCTTCTTTTCTTTTTGACTTCTTGTTTTGGACATATTTGATGTACATCACTGACGCACCACCAACACCACCACTTGTTCTACACCCCGCACACTACCGCGCGCACACGGGGACAGATCCTTGCTCCACTAATCCGTGCGTGCGCGGACAGTGTTTTATCAGCTCGGCCAGTTTCTCGTCGTATTATTGTTTCTGCCCTATCGGCTACACCGGAGCTACTTGTGACGAGATTGACGGTAAGGGTGCTGTTTCCAAGCCCACTGTTCAGAATATAGTCTCACCTCGATGTTTGGAGCTGATGAAGTAACGATTATAAACGGTGGCTTTATTAAAGAATGCTCTTGTCTGTGAGTGTGATGCGTGATTTGGCATTAATGTCTGTGTGCACCGTTTATTTGTTAAAAGACACTGCTACTTACACTTGTAAGAGTAGCGTTACCTATCTTGGGTTCTTTGCTGACATCTTAGTGGTGTTGTGGTCACACAGCCAAGACCATTATAGCGCTCTAAGATATCAATGGTTAGTAGAAATGAAAGAGCACATGCACGTGTAGGAGCCACCATGCTCACCTCGTTCCTAAGTAATAATCTTCATGCTATTGTGACAAGATGCACGTCTATCTACTATACTATACAATATTCTGTGGCCAAAGCCGTCTCTAATCATCACAACCATTATAATAGACAGTGACAGATAGGCCTTCTTTTTCTTTTCTTTTCTTATTATTCATGCAAAATTTTCCTCCTTTTTGAAAACCACGTAGGTTACACTGTACATTAGTCTCTTCAGAACGGCTTTGTGTCTTAACTGTCCGATGGTGCACCTTCAATACCGGGCAAAGGAGGAATGAAGGACATTAAATTCCGTAGCAAACCCATTTGTTAGAACAAAACCTACGGCGCACGAAGACATTCACTACCTTTTACAGTATAATGGTTTTTCAGATGTATAAATTCATATCATACAGAAACTTACTCGTCAAAAAGCAGACGGAAATCTTTGTGTATTTTGCCCAATCACATTTGTTTGCTTATCGATTATTTCGCCAGATCCATGTATCTCCGGACCATGCTTAAATGGCGCCACCTGCGTCCAGGATTCGTCCAGTACCAACGGGCTCGTCTGTCAGTGCGCGCCAAATTTCTCTGGAGACTTTTGTCAGACATACGTTCCGCCAAGTAAATATTGATTTAAACGATCATACAAAATGGATGATCAGTCATAATTTATATGCCTTTTTTTCGTTTTGTTTCATGTTGTTGTTGTTGTTACTTTGTGTAATTCTTTAAAATCATCTTTCCGTATTCTGTGAGGCACGCTAAAGCTGCCTTTAGTAGCGAGGGATGTCGATTGGGAATCATGCAATGCTGTGAAGATATCAGTGCGAGAACTTTAGAAGAGCAGACAGAAAAGTAATAGCCTTGCTTTTGACTGATAAGACCATAATTATGATGATAATCACGATGATACATAAGTCAATTTTTAGTAAGTAGGCTACTATTCATTAATGGCATAGGCTTAATGATAATAGAGGTCAACACAGAAATAGACATAAATTTTCATCATAATTGCCATTGCTGCAATGGGATAGTACACTGTTTGTGTGTCTCAGTTTGTTTTCCTGACCTTTGAACTGTTTATGTACCTTGCCACAGCCGATCCATGCAACCCAAATCCTTGCCAGAATGGAGCCGGCTGCTTTATCGACGGTGTTAACAGCAGACAGTGTGTCTGTCCCACCTACTACAGCGGCGATCTGTGCGAAGACTTCACCCGTGAGTTGTTGTTGTTTTTTTTTTCATCAGCAATCCTTTCAGCTTCCTGAAAATCTAGAAGTAATGAAAAAGATTTTTAAAAACCCGTATAATTTTATTCCCACCAATTCGTGTCCACATGATGTCGTTAAATTGAACGGTTGGTTCGTAAACATCACCGTCAGATTAAAGTTGACGATCGCCCCATTTCAAACTATTAAACCTTAATTAACATTCGACCTGTGAACGGCGGTCAAGTTTAACATATTTAACTCGTTTTCGATAAGTCTGCTAAGCTACATTTCATTCTTTAATCATAGAACATAATGCATTTTTTTTTTCGTTAAGACTTACACGTATTTATGACATCACTTGCAAATCATAGCAAAGGTAGCCCATATTCGAACATATTTTCCTCTCATTTCGGTTCATACGGTCTGTTGTGGCCCATGAGGTGAACGATCCTTGAATTGTTGATATCCAATTGATCATGTATAATGTGCCGTTATTTATTTAGCCCCCGATGTGTGCGAGTCGAACCCATGTGGCGCCAACGGGATTTGCACCAACTTCATCAGCTACTACACTTGTCAGTGCCTGAATGGTTACACTGGATTGTCATGTGAAAACGGTAAATATTCATGTTTTGTATTTCAGCCTCACTAAAGATAAAAAGAAAAAAAAAGCGGAGGAAAGGAAATCAACAGATTGAATGATGTTGATTATACCAATATTGAGAATCTGGGTCAAATAAAAGCAAAATGATGACAACAACTTCAGAGTGCAACGGAAAACGACGGTTGATTAACGAGAGGCATTGGCCATTAAACTGCCAATAGTCGGCCTTATGCCAAAAGGCCCTTAACACTGTACAAATCCTATGTGTTGAGGGCCTTTTGGCATAAGGCCACGACGGTGTACATCATCTGCTTCCCTATTTACAAGAGTTCTTTACAAACATATTTAAAACCACAATCAAAGCTTTAAATCTCGCTTGACATAATCAATTTGAGATTTGAACCGGCCACGACAAAAAAAAAAAAAAAAAAAAAAAAAAAAATCGATGCGGTAGTTAAGGTGTTATTTGACACCCCATGATGACTTTAATAGAGTAAAATTAGACAGATGAAGTGATAGAAATCCCATCAAATTTGGGCGTAAGATAAGAAAGTAATGGAATTTTGAGGTCTTCACTAAATATTCCTATATTTGGATAGGGGATGATGTCATTATCCCGCAAACCCCTCTTCCCCTCCCATGTGAATACATCACAATATACAAAAATACTTTCAAATCTTTTTTTTTTTCTTTGTTGACGATAAAAGCAACTACAATTTCGTACCTGGTTAATTCAAGACAACAATAAAGCGATGCTTAGAATACATCTCATTTCCTACTTCGTCTTTCTTTACGTCGTGAAAGGAGAAGATTTGTTTGGAGATCTTTGGGAAACTTGTGAGGTGATGACATCATTACCGTTGACAATTTGAGTTTTCGTTTGTGATTCGTATTACTGATTTGTGATTTGTGAAATGTGGAAAAAAATAATAACCTTCTTGCTTTTGGTACATTTTTTTTCGATAAAACATCTAACAAGTCAACTTAAAACTAGTGTAGATTTACACTTTAAATATGCCTGAGCACATCTCATGCAATTATACTGCAACTGCAAACTTCACTTTCGTGATTCAGCACTTATCGGCTCACAACACTGTTGATGAATACTTTTGTAAATGATTGAGAATGTATGATATGTTGCAAAAGTAAAAACATATACTGATTAAAGGGGCATTCCGGACGATTTTCATAATTTCACATCATGTAGTAATGTATGATATGTTGCAAAAGTAAAAACATATACTGATTAACCTTCCGCTCTCATTACAGCTCCGAATGCATGCCTTTCTGCTCCGTGTAAGAACGGAGGAAGCTGTATTGTGGTCGGGACATCCTTCGGGTGTGACTGTAGTACTTCCCCGCTCGGTTTCACGGGGCCAACGTGTGAAATAGGTACGTGCTTACGTTGATCGAGTAATGTATACCTAGCCTAAGAACAACAAATTTGAATTCATTCTACATTCTACTAAAGAAAGGGCAAAGAACTGTGGTTGCCAACACAAAAGTTGCCTGGTGTGCGTGAAAGTTAGATGATTATGATTTTGCGGAAAACGGGACGACATGCAGTCTAACAAGAATCATAATGATCAAAAAGCACAATTGCAAAAAAAAAACACTAGAAGAGGAACTGACAAAGCTCTATTGTTATTATTACGTAACGCAGCACAACTCGAATTGTGATGTCAAGTTGAATTTTTGATTTCCAGCTGCATCTTGTCATTGAAAAAAAAACAAACAGCCATGCAAGATTCACCTATCACGGCAAGAGGCTTTTGATTTGCAGGGGTTTTACTTAATTGTCTTGAAAGTTGTAAACACTGTCAAAACTATTCTATCCTGGTAAATCTGACACAATGTTGGCTGAATCCTGTCTTCCGATTGGACGTTTATCGGTCCTCTGAAAATTAGATGGATAAGCTCAAACTCAGAAAGGCCTAAAAAGAATAATTAAAATGAAGCAAAACCGTGAGAAAGCCAATTATACAATTGACGACGTTGCCTTACTTCTATATCTTCACAGAGCCGAACCCGTGTCTCTCCGGCCCATGCGTTCGGGGCTCCTGCTACAACCGCCTGACGTACTACGAATGTGACTGTCAGCTCACCGGGGGATATTCGGGAGAAAGATGCGAAATACGTGAGTTATCTCTGAAAATGGGAATTTCTTCTTCTTCTTTTTTTTTTTTTTTACCAGAGATCACTTTTTCATTATAGATGTTTTACAATGCGCCAATACTACCTTTCAAGACGAACAGTCCAGCGTGTCCTAAGAAGTTTTTTGGTGGTTCTCACATGCTTCTGTGAACTGAACCTAAAATAGCCGGTAGTATACTCGGCGTGTTTCACCTCGTGATGTCCCCATTTAAGCCTCTTCACCTTACAGAAACAAACAAACACACAAACAATAAGTTATTGTGTGAAACAAGACAAGAGATCTTTTATCAGACCAAATGATTGACATATTTCAAATTTCTGTTCTTACTTTTATGAGCAATCAACAATTCCTCTTTTTTTCTGATTTCGTCGTGCGTGGAAAGAAGTTTTCAATCAATAAACGCTTTTGAGTCTCATCAAAACATTGCATGTCAAAGGCAGAAGTGATTGCCACTGGGGAAGTTTCAACTGATCAGTAACAAGTATCACTTTTATTTGCAGTTATGAGCATAAAATGAATAAAAAAGATACATCTATTAACATCGTACTCTGAGAAGAAATTAAAATTTTATATGCCAATCTTGCTACACCCATTTAGCTCCCGATCCATGTGAAGGCATAGTCTGCCTCAACGGCGGTATTTGCGACGTAGGACGATGCGACTGCTCGAACACAGGCTACTCCGGAACTACTTGTGAGACACGTGAGTTCAAGGACACGCTTCTCATTATTTTGTAAACTAGACAAGCGCATTTATATCGTCAGAGTTCGAAGAAGTCGACAACTGTCGATAGACAGTTAGGTTCAGTGAAAGAATATCATATAATGCCATGTTTTAACAAAGGACATTGGTTTGCATTAACCGCTAAAAATCTGACGGTAAAATGACCATGATGACAGCGGGAGCTTGTGGTGGAAGTCGAGAGGGACTTTCATTAGGACCAATCAAAAATATTCAGGATGGATAAACCCTCCTTTTGGAGAGGGCCATTTGATGAGTTTCACTTTTTTTTTCTTGAATAGAATTATCGTGAGGGCCTAATCATAACTCGTTCAGCATGTGTTTTCAGCGATGTAGATGGGACTGCCCAATCAAAGTATCCCATGCACAAACAGACAGACAGACACACATACAGACAGACATACATACAGACAGACATACATATACATACAGACAGACAGACAGACACACACACACACACACACACACACACACACCCAAACAAGCTTGTTTATTTTCATCATCTCTGGTTTCATCCACAGTGACTGATCCATGCGTGTCTGACCCCTGTCGCAATGGAGGGACCTGTCTGAACTTCGGGTCTTACTACCAGTGCAACTGTGCCCCTCCGTACTCCGGAACCGTTTGTGAAACATGTACGTATGCAATGCAGTCTACTGCAGATAAGTTAAAGTCATGCAATTAGGATAGACATTACCAGTCTAATCACAGAATAACATTCCATCAGGCAGCTGGTATTAAGGGTATGACTTGTGTTGGAATATTTATTTTTCCTCATACTCAATCATCTACCCTTATTCTCACCCCCACTGTCACAATTATCGATTTTGCTTGACCTACAATCATGAAAACAAACGAGTTGATGTACGTTCTTATGTTTTATCACTGTGTTAAATTCTATTATCAGTTTTTTTTTCGGTTGAAAGAAAATGAATGAAGTCTAATGAAAATTTCTCCTCCCATTTCTTTTGGGCAAAATTTTATATTACAAAGCTATTGATTTCGTCATGATTCAGATTAGTTCGTTTTATAATACCTTGTTTCAAATTTCTTCCTCTTTTCTTCCAAATGATATAACTTACACAGCATTTCTCAAAGCATCAAATAATGCATAGATAAATGATGGATACTAAATTACGTTAAATAAATATCCATGTTGTTCACCAAGAAATGTCGGTAATGTTATTAAATTCAGGCGTAACTGAGCAACAAAAAGGTTATCATAAAAAAAACTACAACAACTTAATAGTGATAATAACCGAAGTGTGTGAGGTGTATCCGACTTCAAACAACAACAACAACAACAACAACAACGACATTAACAACAGAACAACAACAACAAAACAGACATTATTTCCTTTCATAATCTTAATAATATGTTCTCTTCATTCAGACGTAAATCCGTGCGATGGCATCACAGACCCCTGTCTTAATGGAGCCACCTGTTCGGATCTTGGAACCGGGCAATATTTCTGCAGCTGTCCGCTAGGATTTGAAGGAGACCGTTGTCAAAATGGTGAGGATGTACCATTGTTAACCTGATCTAAAAGAAAGAAAATTCATTCGTGATCATTTCGATGTCATTAAAAGAAGTCTTTACGCGGGATGAATAAAATCTTTTGTGTCCACGAGTGGTGAAAGAGATCTCGATTTTTTTTTTAATGTGTGGAAATTCCCTTCTATAAGGAAGTGCTGAAAAGAAGATTGTCACGGAAGTCATTTGAAAAGGAAAGCATTCTCGTTAGTAAGGATTTGTCATTTAAGAAACTTGATGTAACCAACGCAGCATTAATTTTTTCGATGAACAGTTTTGTTTCTTTCAAGCATAGATTAGATTTTATCATCAAGTTATTGCTGAAAACGCGTGTTTATTCTTCTCCGCGTGCGTAATTAATCGGTAATTGTGTATTCCTATCACAAAACGAAGTTAGACTCAGTCAGTAAAGAATGTGTATTGATTGTTTTATACTGAATAATAAGATTTTCGGTGTAACAAACAAGGGTTTATTGATTTCTTTTTTTTTTTCATATGATTTGTCATCAGCAATCAATTACTGCGATAGTAATCCATGTGAAAATGGCGCCGCGTGTCAACTTCGCCCGAGTCAATACGGCTACTTCTGCGAGTGCAATGACGGCTACGCAGGCATCAACTGCGAACAGGGTAAGTGATCCACTTCAAAAAATATCATCTGATACATTTTTAGACCTCATTTTAAAACACCCAACAGATGACTAGCTAGAAACTTATTCATACTCCAAATTTCTAAAGGCGTATAGCCGTATATGAATTCTCTTAAATTCATTTCTAATAATATTCTTTTCACCAAATTCATTTCGGTGAAATATGAAATCGCCCCGATGATATGCGTACATAGATTTAGATAAAATATAGAAACAATGTAGCATTTTTCACTCAGATTAGCTGGGTTCTCAGCTCTTACAAAGGAAAAAATACTTTATACTTTCAGATACGTATTATTGGGTATGAAATATCGGGTAAATTATATATATATATATATATATATATATATATTGTGATAAGGCAGTACATCGTCCATCACACAAGTATGCGTGTAACTTCAACAACTACTAAAGCACCAGCGCTCTAAAATCAGCATCGATCGTTGAAGAGATTAATAACGTACTTATTGCTAAATAGCGTTCCCAATTTCCCCCAAAATTTCTGCAAACTCACCCTCATAAAATTTGCCGTGTTTGTCGTGTTTGCTCTATTCAACTTTTGACTCATGAAATACATGTCAAATGGGTTATGCCTCTCCACTGTACTTTAACAGTATCTTATCCACTGCTGGGAATGTCAAATTGATTTTAATCGGACAGTTCTATCTTAAAAAATAAGAAGGCTTCCACCGTGGTTCCTCAATTTATTCTATTTTTTTTTTAAAATCGCTCAGATTGACTTTTCAACGGGGAGGGATAGTGAGCGGCTTAGATTACAGTGATTCCTAAACTGGTCCTTGTTTTACTGTCACTCCTCCAGTTATCTATGCTTGCCTGAGCAGTCCGTGTCTGAACGGTGGTGTGTGCACAGAGCAGCCAGGTTTTGAATATTCGTGCACCTGCACTAGCCAATGGACGGGTGATACCTGCGAAGAACGTGAGTCAACTTCTCAAATCTGAAGCTAAAGTGTGTACTCTTTCATGTAAGAAGTTCTTGGATTTTTTGTTTCTTCCCCAATCAAATGAAAAAAGGTGATTGTCTATGTACAGCGTGTATAATAATTGCATACAAATAGTGTTATGTCCAAAATAAAAATTAATGTTTATTTCACGCCTGCGTCACTTTCACGTTGAACAGTTGAGAGTTATATTACTAGTATGTTATCGATCGCTCCGTAAAAACAATGTATCAAAAATGCGATTATTGTTAGCGATATAAGGGTTGAATAGAGGTGCGTAGGATTCATTTGATGTAAACTAAAAAATACAAATTCTCAACACTACGTTCGACAGCGAATTTGAAGGATACACAGAATCACTTGCTGACAGTGCATTTGACTGCCGTTTACGCGCCTGAAATGACATGGATGTATCTTCTCTTTTATCGCTAGCTGTGGACGCATGCTCATCAAACCCCTGCGAGTATGGAGGAACCTGTACAAACTATTTTACGTACTTTGTATGTGTGTGTCCCGACGGAAGGTTCGGCTCAAGATGCGAACAAGGTGAGAACTTCACCGCATTAACTAAAGGTTATGGTGGAATGTCTGATAAACCGAAAATGTACATTGATCATTCTTGAAGGCATGGTGGTATGTGTATTGTTACTTTGTGCTCGCAGTTTTCGAATAAATCTCACAATTTACTGTAGTATAAAGTGCATAAAGTGGCAAACATGTGCAGCCGTTTCCTCAAGGAAACAATCTTAAGGAAATGACTGCAGATAAAATTTAGGGTACAAGTTTGTTTTTTTTCTTACATTTAAGAATATTTTGAACAACTGCCCTCAAAGCGAGCTCTATTAATTTTGCCTTCAGGCTGGACCTGTGTTTGTTTGTTTTTTAGCAACTATTTGTCTGTTTGTTTGTTTGTTTGTTTGCTTGCTTGCTTGCTTGCTTGGTGTTTGTGATTTTAACGTTAGGTTCTATCAAATAGATGGTCCTTCCAAATGTGAGTTGAATCAAATTAAGATATTAAAGGAGCCTGTGCTAGGATGTAATTTTTGTTTTTGCTGCGTATCACTGATAAATTTACCTTGTTCCACTAATGCTAGACTTCAACGAATGTCTGAGTAATCCGTGCCTGAACAACGGTCTTTGCGTCAACGGAGACAACGCCTACAACTGCACATGCCAGGCGGGCTTCGAGGGCGACGTGTGTGAAACCAGTATGTCATTTTTCCCCTATTTCCCCTAGTATGTCATGTTTCCCCTATGTACTTTGGTGTCATTATCATCACATTGCGTACCTGATGTTATCAGGATTTTATGTTAAACAAGACAGTTTCGTCGAGTTTTACTACCACTTGTCTATCAATGTCATGGCCAGGATTATAACCAGGTAATGCGATAGTAATACACAAATTGCGTATCATAGACCAAGACCACAAAACATTTCTCAGAGTAACTAAAACGCATATTACATCTATATGAGTACGGAATGGATGAAAGCGCTAGCAATGTTGGTTAATTAATGTGTTCGGGTTCTCCTTTGAGAGTAGTTACTTTTGTTTGTTCGTTTGTTTTTCAACTTTATTTTTGGTTTTTTTGTTGTTATAAAGTGTCGTTGTATGCAGAATGTCGCTAATCGATTATTGCTATGTATTTATTTTTGACAAAGATATCAACGAGTGTGATCCGAACCCATGCGCCAACGACGGCGTATGCACGGACGGAATTAACGACTTCGTGTGCACCTGTCGACCCGGTTTCAGCGGTGAAACTTGTGAAGAATGTAAGTTGTCAAGAATACTGCATTGTACACGTTACTATGCGTACACTTCTTATACACATACTAGATTAAAAGATAGCTGGCTGAAGTAAAATTCTCACTATGAACGATAAATTTCACTCTATGTATATTCAAAGCAAAAGCGATATTTACGACGATGCAGACTACTAAGTATTTGGAATTGCTTTCACTAGTTTTGGAGATAGCGATCGTGATGATAGTCTGAAACAATAAAAAGAGATTTCACCGTGTAAAAGTAATAGTATGTTGCATTTTTCAAAAAACAAAAGTCTTTCTATGTCTTCCTTGGCAAAATAGTGATAGAAATGAAATGCTTAAAGTTGACCATGCACCGGTACTTAAACAAAATGTAAATGACTGAAGCTGAGAAAAAAATAAGATTTCACTGAAAGCCTTTACATGGCCAAGAAGGTAAACAAGATTTAAAAAAAAATGTTAATGTCAGTTCACGTGGAAGAATGACGTCAATATTACTGCGCACCGTGTTCGTTTAATATCAATGTGTAGTCGAGTTTCCATGGAAACAGCGGGTAACCTCCTCTCATTGCTTTCAAATTGCCTGCTGTTAGAATAAGCATGTCATGATACACAGGCTAATACTGTCCTCCCTATTCAATATCCTCACATGGTTCGACACTATTTACTGAATTCGTGTTGTTGCACACTGATGTATATTCAAGTTTGATTTATCCCATCAAGAATATTTTTGTCGGGTGTTTTAATATGTTTTCGCATTACCTGTAATGACACATTTCTCGTTGATTGCTTAATTTTCTTGTCAACTGCAGCCGTTGATAGGTGTGAAAGCAGCCCATGTTTGAACGGTGGGGCGTGCCTCAATCTCTTCAATTCCTACCGCTGCGAGTGCGCTCGTGGCTGGAGTGGCTTGAACTGCGAACTGAGTAAGTTTCTACTAAATGGAAGAGTGCAGTTTCAGAGAGGAAGAATAAAGGAAAGAGAGGACTGATTGCTTGGCAGGAGAGAATGTGATACTAAAAGATAGAGCGAGACAGAAAAGGAAATAAAAGATTATCATACAAATCATTTTGGAAGTGAAAGATGAAAAAATCCATTCAACGAGGCGCAGCCGAGTTGAATGGATCACTAATTTTTCCTTTCACCGAATTAAATATTCTGCCGTTTGCGCGAATCGAAAACATTCATTTCTTGTTTTGTTTTTTTACTCACCTAAAATAGATCCTTGTCATTTGATATGTTATGAATTTAGAAATGCTGTCCACCAATATGCGACAATTGCACAAACAATGACGTAATACTAAAATATGACAAATGATCAATATCAAACAAGTAATCAAATGATCAATATCAAACAACCAATCAAATGACAAGGATCTATCTAGGTATCATCACAAGAGTTAGCTAAGGATGGACAATTGAATGTGGTGTTAATCATGACTGCATGTGGCACAATATTAAAAAGAAACACAGTGATAAAGGAAGGAAGTAATACATATTCATGCATGAATATTTCAAATGTTCCAATAAGGAGATGACTAGAAGTTAAAGTTAAAGAGAGAGAGAGAGAGCTGGAGAAAGTTGAGATGCATATGCTTTGTTATTCAATTGAATATCTGGGTTAATAGAGGCAGAATTTACGAAGGAAAGTCGCGAGAAAGATTGGTGAAGAAAGGCGAAAATATGCTTCATGTTTTTGCATTTAATGCAAAAACATGAAACATATAAGCCTTGTCATATTCTTGTGAGAGTACTGAATGTTTCCTTCAGATTGTACGCAATTTTGATTGTCAAGCACGTTTTTTTTTTTCTTTTTAGTTTTTTATTTCATGAAGTTGTGGAAAAGCAAAATGATTCACAACGCTTTCACACTCCTGGGACATGTTTATGTTGGATTTTTTAATGCCTTTGTTAGTTGGTTGCTGTGCTTTTTTGTTGGATTGTTTCATTTTTCGTATTCGACAAGGACGTCAGTGCTGTACTGAGTTCGCCACCTCTGCTTCTCAACGATATACAGCTAGAAATGTTGCAGGGTAGTTACTATTTTTGATTTATTTATTTATTTATTATTATTTCTTTTTTTGCTTGCTTGCTTGTTCCTTCAGGATCCGCTTGCAACGTGGACTACTACCTGCCCGAGTGCGGGCAGGTGGAGATCACCAGCCCCAACTACCCGGCCGCCTACGACAACAACAGAACCTGCTCCTGGTTGGTGACGTCGGACGAGAACAACCGCCTCCTCATCGAGGTCAGGGACTTCCTGACCGAGGCCACCTACGACGTGCTCGAGATCGGCGGTGGGACGCTCATCGGAAACCCGTCGTCGCTGATCGCTGGGGGCGTCCTATCCGGGGATGTGGCGCCCACAAATTTCACGTCATCCCAAACGTCAGTCTGGCTCCGCTTCGCCACCGACATGGAGAAGAACGACCGAGGCTTCAGTGTTGTCGTCAGCGACATATGTGGTATGCCCTCACTTTAATATTTATTATGCTGTTCTTTTACTTTGATTTGCGAGGTGGATTATGCTATTGGAACCTATTTGCATCAAAAGGGTACACCATGATCTTCATTTCGTCTTCGTAATGTTCCTTCAAAGTATGGATGTTTATTTTTTAGATAATAGAAATAAAAAATGTAATCATTATGTCAGTGGCAACATAATCATTATATCAGTGGCAACATGGCATTGTGTTATACACGCCTGAATGCTTGTGTTTTATTAATCTCGATTTGTCTGTATTTTCGTATTTCCATTTTGTGGTAGCAGAACACAGAAAGCAATAATCCCAAATTTAAACGATGAATAAATTCTCTGACAAAAAGCTAGCCAATTCTCAGACACTGGATATGGCCGTAATGTAACTACAATTATTTCAGTAGTCCTGTTACAGTTCCATGACTCATAATTTTCAGGTATAAGTATAAGTTCGACTTTACCGCTAGTCACAGGACACTGTGCCAAGATTATATTCCTGATATATGTTTGCGCTTCCTTTTCTTCGTCCAGTTCTGCCTTGCTCAAGCAATCCGTGCCAGAATGGAGGGCAGTGCCGGGACACTAATAATAACATTGAGTACCAGTGCGCATGCCCGCAAGCTTTTACTGGAATAAACTGCGAAGAAGGTAAGCTAAGTTGACGTATTTTGTATTTTGTGACTATCTTCATTGTAATCACCATTAATTTACGCTGTCAATTTCATATTGTTGATGCGCATGTGAGAAGATTATGGATTAATAATCTTACACACCCCAGAAGTATTTGATTTCAATGTTTAATGAAGACATATCAGTAAAAAAAAAAACAACAAAAAAAAAAACACCAAAGGTCAAGTAGACAACTGTTTAGATAAAGAGCAGCGTGTTCAACCTTGTCCTGAAAAGTTAATTAGTTTAGTAGTCACCTATAACACGTGTTAAAATTTGTCTTTCCGATTATATAGTTTTCCAAACTTTCGTAACTTTCAATGGAATGTGTTTCATCCATGCCAATATGTTTTTGGTTTTTTTTTCAATACGTATATTAGATATATTAGACTCTGAAAGAAATGTGTCCCAAATCGCAAGGATGTGCAATGACAAACTGTTTTCTTTTTTTTTTTTATTCTGTCACTCTTTCTTTAGCTGTTCCCACGCCATGTGATGATGAGCCCTGTCTCAACAACGGCAGTTGCTTCTTTAATTTTGCGACAAACGGATATGTGTGTCAGTGTCTCGACCAATGGACCGGCGACAATTGTGAAGAAGGTAAGTGGGACCTTTACATATCTTGTTTCATATTGTGTGACGCATTAGCGTCATTTTCAACCGTGGAAGAAATTTCATTGTAATGTTTCTGTCATTATCATTAACGACACAGACAATACAAAATATCATAATATATCCATCTAAATAGTTTGATGTCTTGTCCCCGTACTTCCAGAGCTATCTTCGCGCACCTTAGCTTTAATACGTAAATCAGAATACATGAAATTCTTCCGTCGGGATGTTTTCATTGCAACTGATTGACAAATTGCCTACATCGACGTAAATAAGTACTGAATTGATCAGTGTTTTAGTAGGTGCTATGATTAAAAAATCATGGCCGTACATACTAAAGCAGGATTCGAACCTACGACCTCCTTATCTCCGGACAGGCGTCATCTCCACTAGACCACCGAGCAACCCATTTTTTAACATGGCTACTATTAAAACACTGATCAATTCAGTGCTTATTTACGTGAATGTAGGACATTTTGTAAATCAGTTGCAATAAGTCAGAATACTTTATACCCCATCCGATCTTCCACCACGCACATGTATACGCGCACCAACGCACACGCACACACACACACACACACACACACACACACAGACATGCAATTTGAATTGGCTCTTTGACAGAACTTATTTCACCCCTTAATTCTCGTGGTTATTATGATGCTGCACCATAGCATCACACTGTCAACTCTGAAATAGCACTGAAGCTGTTGTTTTAACTGTGATCGATGGGTGATTTTTATTTTCAGCCGTTGTTACCCCGGCACCGATGTGTCCTGCGGACTATTGCCTGAACGCCGGGACGTGCACTCTGAACGAAGCAGGAGATCCACAATGCGCATGCCCAGATGGCTACGTCGGGGCTCGATGTGATACACGTATGTACTGTATGCTCTCATAAGAACATTAAACCTTGCACAGTGCTTGACAAGGATATAGTCTTCTATCATATAACGTGGTATTTTTTTTATTGCAGAACTGTTGTGATGAATGAAAAACCGGATCAATGGTAGTTGTCCTGAAAGTTCGATCTCTTACACACGGAAGTAATATTCCTCTTACAAACTTGGTGAATATCGCGCACAAAGCTGCTGATCATGAGATCATAGTTGGGACTTCAAATTCATATGACCTCTGTAAAGCTAAAGAAATTTTAAAGTGGTCTTCCTGAGATGTAGTTGTGACCTACAATCTAAATCTGATGTGACACCATAACTTGACATCGACTCAACCGATGCGTACAGTAACAGCTAACAATAGGGTAAGGTGAAATTTTCTTTCATCATAATGACGTCAATTTTAACACGTTTTCTGTTAAAGCGGAGTGCCCCGCAGATTATTGCGGCGATAACAGTCTGACGTGTGGAGTCGTCGGCCCGGGAGACTACCTGTGCGATTGCATCCCTGGCTACTCAGGAGACCAGTGTGGAACAAGTAGGTACCAGTACTTACATTAATGGATTAGGACATACGAATGTTGCTGTTGAAAAAAAAAATGTACTTTTTTTTTCAAAGCCGACAATCATGCAATGCCGTGGAGTCACCTTTGGACCCTGACTTTCGCTTGTAAAGCTGCTAATTCTGAAAGTGAATCTTTGGTTGTTCGCATTTCATTCAATTTTTTGTCTCTCTCCAATGAGGGCGACAGGAGTATATAAATTATACATTTCCTTCAATACTATAAACTGAGAGAATTCACCCTTTTTACAGTTGGCTTTTAATTTTTCACACTATATTTTGCTTCGAAGCATCAACAATCAAAAAGAATGTGCAAATATCAGGTTTACAATGTGTACAAAGTGTACAAATTTTAAATGTTTCTGGATGTGCTAAAAGCGTGTCCACCCTGTGACTGTAATTTCATAGCAGATGCATGTTTAGTACAATTTCAACCTGGTCAGCAGACGATACAATCTATTCTGTAAACCATTGTTCATGTTGTTGTTATTGTTTTGGTTTTTTTTTTTTTGTTCCACAAGACATCGACGAATGTGAGAGCGATCCCTGCCTGAATGGAGGAACCTGTGTTGATGGTGTCAATATGTTCGAATGTATGTGCGGCTCAGACTTTAAGGGCACCTACTGCGAGGAGCGCTCAGGTGAATATCCAGACGAAGAAGAAAACATTTTTTTTTGTTCTGGCACCCTTGGTTGGTTGATTTAATCTCATAATCAATGCTTTTCCTGTTTACTTTGGTAAAGCTGTTTTACGAAGGCACCCGACAGCCGAATAAAATTTCCTTCTGCATGAAAATACAAGAGTAAAAAAAAAAGAAAAAATGACATACGGAAATACATAGCAAGAAAAATAGCAACAGCCTTTCAAAAGAGAAGAACAAGATGACGCAAATTTTATCAGACAAGTCAATACATACCATAATTTGTGTCACGTGTCTGTAATACAATCGTCATAGATATATCCAAATGAATTTCGCACAAATGGATGCAACAGTTACTAGGAGTGGATCTATAGAAGAAGCTGTATTGTTAGAAGTGCCATAGTCGCAGAATAGGCCTCTTTTTCAACGAACTCTACACTGCTACTGTGATTGTAAATTATGTATGTGTGTAAGTTGCGTAAATCAATATTATTACAGTTGTATTATGTCCTATTTGACAGTCCATTACTTATAGGTGCAAAATTGATAATGTCCATGAATGACAGCAATGGAAAACACAGAGGCAGTGCCTGAATCAAATTACAAGTTGTATTAATTGACCCTTTCTTATGTCGTTTCCAAACATCAGATGCTTGCGTCGCCGGACAGCCCTGCCTTAACGGAGGGGTCTGTATCGAAGACACCGGCTTTTGCAGATGTCCAGCTGGCTTCGCCGGCACGCTCTGCGAAACAGGTAAGCATTGGTTGATATGATTATGGTTTCATTCGGTTCCATGCGGTAAATGTCATCCTTTAGAGTGGTAATTATGATATTAACCCAACATGTCATACTCGGGTTTGTTTATAAGTTACTTGTTATAACTTGTTGCAGTAATCCCAATCGCAGCTCCCAGGAACTAGAATGGAACATAAACCGTCTTGGACTAAAAGTAATTCTCTTATTGCCTCCCCTTCAAGGCAAACTATCTCAGTTAGTTTTCTTAGGGGGTCGGGAGGGGGAAGAGTGAGGGCCAAGGGATTTGTCAGCATTTGTTTTCGTCACACATTGCAGCTTCCCCACGGCAAAAGCCTTTGCTGGCGATTTGACGGCGTTGTTTCGAAGTTTCAGTCCCTTTAACAAGTTATGTAGCTGTGACTTTTGCGATTCTCCCTGCCTAATAGAGACACACGACTAAATTACACGTATTGTCATCAGGGGGATCAGAGTTTATAGAAATCGATAGAAAGATAGATAAATACACATGGATGACTGGTGGTGACAATTTGCAGAGTTTGATCCCAAAGGAAAAAAAAAAGTTAATACATTCTTCATAATTTGAAATATTTACCATTAAAGCTGCTTAAAACAAGACAAGGAAATATGGGATGTCTTTATACATAACTTCAAAAACGTTCCTTGCTATGTAAGAAGCGAAGTAGGCCTATCACTGAAAAATATTTTGTTTTGTTCTATCTGATGATGGACTTACTTTGAAATATTTGAAAATGGCGCTTAATCCGTTTTGCTAAAAAACCTTTCATTTAGAGGAGAGAGAAATAGGTAAAGAAGGAATTTGTGATCAATGAGTGTTGAGCATACCGATTATACGTTGAAACTTCTTCCGTGCCTCTGTAGTATTCATTTTGTTTTTCCTGTCGGATTTTGTGACTCACAGCTGTGAACGAGTGCGACAGCGATCCGTGCCAGAACGGCGGTGTGTGCATCGACAGCGATGACCGATACGTGTGTGTCTGCAAGCCTGGGTTCGTCGGTGATGACTGCTCAGAGAGTGGTAAGAAAACAAAAATGAGTCATTTATTTGAAGAACGAGTCTTGTACACCTTATCACATTTTCGTGTTGTTGATGATGAGACTAAGTAATAATAGATCAAGTCTGCTCATGGAACAATTCTTCTCAGATTTTCTCGATATTGTGATCGATCTGTAACTCTGTGTCTACGCATAAAAGGTGTATAATGAAAGAGGTTGCCTGGGACTTGGCCGATTAAACAAGATTTAACGCAAGCAATGAACGCCGCTGTCACTTCGAAGCCGTGCTGACAGGAGCAAGCAAGTGAAACAGACGCTTTTTTTTTTTTTGCGAAGGTTAAAAAAAAACAAACCATAGGATCATCGGCCATTAGCTTATTATACTGTTCACACTGAGTTCATCTCATTCTGTGAATACAGAAGGTGCTAAATGAATTACATATCACCAAGTACATTATATACATACCGGTATACATGCGTGTTATATAAAAATGTATGTGTCCATGTGTGTCTGAGTGCATCGTAATCACATTCCCATCAGCCATTGTCCATATCCTTCGTCTCCCCAGACAACACCGGTAACAACCTGCCGCAAGCGAGCGACTCGGCCCTAGCCATCGAGCCATGGTGGATCGCGCTCATCTGCCTGATCGGCCTGCTCTTCATCATCTTTGTCATCGTCTGCCTGTGCACGATGAAACGGCAGGACGACCTCGAGAAGAAGAAACTGATGGCTCTCGTGGCATAGAAGACGGATTCGGCGTGGGTTGGCTATACTTTATTTCGTCAGCTCTTTTGAAGTATTCCTGCAATTGTGACAAGATTATTTTCATGATTTCCCTTTTTCAAACAATGTCGATGAATAATCAAAGATGAAACAATCCTTATAGCGCCTCTTTGTGTATTTAATATAGTTTTTTTCTTTTATATACATGACGTATTTCAAGTCGATTCATAAATCACGTGATGTGTTTTTATACTTGTATGAATGAAAATGTTGCATTTGAAAAGTATATTTTTGTATATTTGCTTGAAGATTCTACAGTGATTGCTTGATGTAATGTCATAGAGGATATATTGTTTTTGCTGTAACAAGTCGATCAAGTCAGTGTTATAATTTTCTGTGTACATAACAACAAATCAACGAAAAGGACTTTCGGGAGCAGTGTAACAGAGGAGAGTATTCGTCTATGAAGTTGTACTAAATTCCGGGATATTTGTTTTTGTGTTAATTAAGTACCACAGAAGTTTCTCTAGCCAGTAAAAAATAGTAGACATAAATTACACGAATACTGGTTTTCAAGAGGCTGAAGAAGAATACGAATTTGGTGTGTTTCTTTAGTTGAGCGATATCCATCTTGGTGACCACCATCGGGCCACGTTTAAAATGAGGGCAATGGAAAGTGAAAAAAAAACAAAAACAAAAACAAAACATACACATTTATGTACACTCTGCCGATGTCTTTGATGATAAATGTGGGCTTCCTAGTTTCATCTTTAAAAGCCGGGAGAGGTCGGCAACAGTTTAGTACGCAGGATGTCGTCTGATTAATTCAATGCTGGCCATTGATGACAGAAAACAAGAGATGAACATTTATTAAAAATTGTTGATTCATACAGTGTACTACCTTGCGTTTTCTCTGCGTTTATTGAGAATTTCACCTTAGGAAAGAAATCGTTTCACCTGAAAATCCATGACGTACGAGTTGATGTAGTGAACGTCACGATAAAGTTTGAATATAAAAGAAAAAGAAAGGGGCATTACAGTTGAGGCAAAAAAGTCACAGCTATTGTTTCTGATACAGGGAGAAATCAGTGCAATTGGTCTTTTCCCATCTGAAACGGTAGCGTACGAGAAAGAAAAGTCAGTTGGTAAATGGTAGATATGTGACGACGGTAACTCATACAATGTAATTTTCAAGAAATTGTAAGTTTCTGAATGTGTTTGAAAGAATCTGTATGCATACGAATTACATTATGCAAAGCAGATGTTCGATATTATTGAGTGAAGAGCAAATTAATCTGTTTTTATTATGAGCTGTTCCTACTATGTACTTCTTGTACTTTTTTAATATAGATTATTATATGCCTCTCTTGAGTGCTTACAGAAACTTGTGATAAACGATGTATTATCGCTGTTATGAACGTGTCGCTTGTATTTTTTATATGATAAAGTTTCAATGTTAGAATTACATAATGCATCTTTAGTTGTTGTTTTTTAATAAGAAAGGTCAAGCAATTCATTTACTCTCGGTATTTTCAAGCGCGTTGTTGCTCCGAATGAAATTACTTCGAGGCGTTCGCATTTTATTTTGTATAAATGTAGGCCTTTTTAAACAGGCAGGAGATCGAAGTTCAGCAGTTTAGTGAAGATATAGAGTACAGAGAAAAACAAAAGAAATAGGAATGAAGCATTACTCGCAAGTTCTACCATAGGTTTTATCCCTTTTTCTTTTACAATTGTGTGTATAACTATGATATCAGGCAGACGAGAAAAGGAAAATGAATACATTCTTTAATAGTTACTACTACAACTTTCACTATTTCCACATGTAAAAAAAAAATCTACATAAAGTTCATGTAAGCATAGTTTACAATGTCATATCCATTTATTTCTGATGCGCTATACATTTCCTTTATGTTGGCTTGTTTTTCCATCACATCGCATGGGCCTCTTAATCTTTTTTTTTTCTTGAGCAAGCATATCTTTGCGGACAATTTATTTCTGTATCTTAGGATATGTTACATTTTGTTGATTGCTTGTTTGATTATTCATGCAGAATTGCAAAATGTAAAATCATCGCCCACATGTCTTTCAATCGGGATTAGAGGTTCTTTCTGTTATTTACAGTGTAGTAAATAGGTATTGTACAATGGAATTTGCATTGAAGTATTAAATGAATTGCTACACATATCCAATTTTCCATCGCTCTAATAAAGTACTTGCGGTGATTTTTCTTTTCTTTTTACGTTAGCTTGAAATAATTTTTGAGCCATTTGATTGTCACTACAACTAGTTTAATTGGTAGAATTTCCTCTTGTGTCAAAGTTTGCATATTTTTGAAAGTTTTTTATTTCTATTTATTTATTTTTTTTTAATCATTCCGTATTCTACCGTAATAATGTTTCTTATTACATTAAGCATGTAAACTTGACACCGGTGTTGTCCTTGCCTACCTATGAATGATCCTGTACATTTTCGACTAAAATAGATTTTAAAGCTGCTGAAAGATATACATGTAGCATTTATTAAATGTAAAAGGTGCACATGATCTCAATGTAATTTTACTTTCCTTTCCTACATTACTACTGGTGCTCCTCTAACAATGGAGTTGTTTTCTGATCACGAAGTACCAATACCGAAAACCTACATATGATTAAGTGTTGATTGACACTGTATTCAGAAAACACTAGTTTTCGCTGCTATTTTTTTTTTTACCCCTTTATCTATCTCTCGCATGTGATGGAAAAAAAAAAATGTTTTTTTTTTTAAAGAAAATTATGACTGTGAATAAACGTAAGACAAATGTATTAAATTATTTCTTGTTTTCTCAGTGTCTTACTTCAATACAGGAGTCTATGGTCTAATGTTTCAAAGAGTGCAAGAAGGCCCATGAACTACTGTTTCATTAGCTCTAATAATCCCATTCAAAATACAATATCATTGTACATCTGATTTTGCTGGACTATCACCGCATCATAGAACGCATGTAAAGTTGCACATTATGAATAAGTAAACAGTGAATCAGTTGATTGTTTTAGAATACAGTACAAAACTCAAGGCTTTTATTCATGATGAAGTGAACACTTCTCATACTGAGACAACACGACGAGAAAATGCTAAGGCATCACAATGCCAACAATGGACGGCATTTCTCACTGATTGATGCTTTGTTGAACTGATAAGCATTCAAAAACAAAAGAGAACAATCTCTGGCGTTTTATTAAATAATGTCCATTAATTTTGATCAACACCAATGCTTTTTGGCACAATATACACATTACAGTGTGAGGTCCCGACCTCAAAACACTTTTCTGTCAAACTTCAATTGTCCCTGTAGTAACAACTTAACCTTATCTGATATGCAAGCAAGTCCCGTTTCTGTACGGCACAGCAATGCAGCTATATAGGGACAGATGCTGCATAAGAAGAGTGTACTAACCATGATTGTAGCTGTGACGTTTCAGCTGGCTATTGATGTTAAGACATGGAAGCTGCACTTTTTGGAGATACAAATTCTGAACTTTCACAAAATCTTCCCTGAAATTCATAACCGCCTGACAAAACTGAGACCTAGACTGTCAAATCTGAACTTCAGCCACATAAAATCTCTCTTTATCACTACCCCCACAAAGAGAGAAAATGACAGTTAGATAACGCATTGATGCAATAAGATAACACCGGCTCAAAACGGTCTTGATCTCAGTGTGATTGAAGTCATTACGGGTACTTATGATTCCGGAAGTGTCTCCATGTCTGTGGTTTAAAAAACAGAAAAAAAGAACAGAAACAAAAGTTGCTCATGCTCTGGAATGGATTCTGCACAATACTTTCTGCATGTACAGCGATTCTATGAATGGGACTCTCAACCCCCTGCTAAAAATCCACCTGCACTGTAGGCAGAAACTTTCACACTGTACTGTGTACTACCTAAACAACAACCAGAAGAATCTGGTGTCGATATTCCCTGATCATGATCATGGAAATCACACACTTTTTTTTATAGATGATCATAAGTAGCTGAATGTGGTCATTTGCTATGTGACTTTTCAGAGAACTTGATATTAATGATTGGCTGTTCAGTCCTGCAATCTGTCAAGTAATGCACAAAAGCAAACACAACTTAAACACTCGAAATAAGATTTTTTTTTTTTCGTTTTTCATGGACACAAAGTCAAATTTGTGAATTGTTTGGACAATGACATTGTTGCATCTTTGCATTTTTTTTCACCTTCATTTGCCCATGTCTTATTTCCTTCCTGTACGTACTTACATTACACTAATAACATATGCGATGTAATACACTTTACGACTTATCTCTCATCAGCAGTCTACAATTCAAACCGAAAAGTGAAAGTTCATAATTTCAGAAACAAGACAGCAAATTGTTAACAAGTTAACCTCTTTGAGGACATTGCCATGAAAGATGTTCTTGAATTGATCTCCCTATGGCTTTTCAGGTAAAATAGCAATATATTCCACACAAAATTCTGGCAGATATACAGTGTACTTGCAACTGTTCATCTGTGCGGTTACACAAATAATCATAGGATGTATTCTGTATCAATTCCGCTGACTTATTCGTCTTAACCCGTTGAGGACGGACTGATTTTACTACAACACGCATTTCCCATAGACCCCTGCCCGAGTATACTCGGGACTCGTCCTCAACGGGTTAACTTCAACTGTAAGTGGTTACCAAAACATGATCGCGACATGCATACATCAACTGATTTGGATGCATCATCTTCCCACAAATTCTTGCACCTCACTCACACACATGAACAATGTCTTCTCTTTTCTTCACCTTTCACTACTACACTGTGCTTTATAACCATGTTCTGATCCCCCACAATAGGAAATCTAGAAAGGAATCCAAAATCATTCTATCAATCTACTAATGGGAATTTCCCTACACTTACTCCACAATCAATCTTTCCATCCTACGAAAGAAAATTTCCTGAGACTGAATCCAATATCATTCTTACAATAACAGAAAATGAATAGATATTGTGCTGGCAAGAATTGTGGTGTGTTGGCTTCGTACGCACGCTGGGTTTTTTCCAGCAACATTGGTGGCAAACATAAAGGCAGAAAGGCACTTGACATAATCTTCATAAATACGTATTCCCTTTCATTTGGTAAAGAAAACTCCAACACTTCCCATCCGTCCAGCACACTCACCATAATCATACATGCTGGGTCACTTACTTTTCTGGTACAATACATTGACAAAGAGAATAGACCAAAATGTTTCACCCAGACAGTAGGAAGATTATGATTTTATCTCCTGTGTTCTCTGAGCAGCCCACGAGAATGTCAACCAATATACTTTTCTGCAAAGACAAGAGCAAACCGAAGTCAATTCTGAGTGTTGAGTCAAGACCAGGCAGTGGTGACAACATACGGGCAAAATGATGATTGTTGTGTTCCAATCCAACCACAATCCAATTTTGCATTGTTGGCAGATGATGTTCAAACCAAGGGATGCCGGGACACCCCTTTCATACTACCACTGTATCAGCTCATGAACATGAGATCGTTCAAGAGGGCTGGGTCGTCTGCATCAAGAAAGTCCTCACAGTCCTCCTCGTCCATGAGCCATCCTTCCCCGGCAACATCGTTCAGGAGATCCTCCTCAACGTCCTGGAACTGGGCCAGGTCTGGATCGGCGGCTGCAAACTGCCCAGGCACGGCAGACCACATCTGCGCATCATCAGCCTGGACCTCCCCCACTGCTCCATTGACATCAAGTTCATCTCCCTTTTGCTCCTCTGCCTTCACCCCTATCTGCTCCTCCTGCACCACGCCATCCCACGGCTCGTCGGAGTCTGCTGGAACTTGCAGATATTCCCTCTCCCCTCTCTCTTCATTGGCATGGAAGTTGAATGGAGGATAGGGATCCTGAATGGGGTTCATCTGTTCCTCCAGTCTCAAAGCATTTCTCTCTTCCCTTTCTCTTCTTTCATCTTCTTCTTCTTCTTCACTTGATACATCCCATACTGGAAGAGGAGGGGGAAAAAAGGTTGTGTTTCTTGGGTTAATAAAAAAAGGTGAATTCATTCTGTTTATACAAACAAAAGGAAACAAATGTTTAGAAAAAAAAAAAAATCACAATTATTGCATGACTAAGGTATGATCATCAGATAGACCTCCTGGGGATGTTTCATAAAGCTGTTCTTAAAGTTACGAACGACTTAAGAACGACTGGTGGTCAGTTGTGATGTGCTATACTTATCAGAATTTCAGTAATTCAGCACAAGAACTGATCACCAGTTGTCTTAAGTCGTTCATAACTTTAAGAACACCTTTATGAAACACCCCCAGGAAATTATACAAGCTTCTATGGTCACAACTGATGGAATGGGCTTACGGGGGCCAGTGCTGGAATGGCCTGTACGTAACCAGTTCTTCGATGGACTATGGGCAATCAACTGTGAGACAGACTCTAAGTAATCCACTGCTGGGATAAAACTTCAACTGGGGCTAGCTTTGGAATATAGTGCCGTAATAGAGCTGTAATAAAGTAACCAATGCCAGGATTGGCCTCGAGTACTGAGTAGTGTGATGGGTTTGAAGTCATTAGTGGTGGGACATGTCTTATCAACTAATTAATAGGTGGGGCTAAAGCAGCCAATACCAAGACATGCATGTACAACAACTAGTGTTGTGATGTGCCTATGTAAGTAGTCAATCATTGGATAGGCCTCGAAGTAAAATGTACTCTAAGTAGCCAGCAATATTACTTACTGAAAAAATCCAATAGTGGGGTAGTTAAGAGGGGCTATGGGTTACGCTGTGCTTAGATGTGTTTAACTCTTTATGTGCTATGGTGGAAACCTCCTGTGTGCCACATTATTCTGAGAAACCAACGAAGTCATACTTTGGGAAATATTCTGTTTTTCAAATCTTAAATGTAACTTTTATAGATGTCAGTTAAGCTGGACATGTAGTGCGCAAAATTCTAGAGAAAATGCCACACTTTGCTTTGATGTAAATTGTATGATAAATCTATGTTGGTTTTTCTTTCTTTCGAATGAGCAGTACCTACATTGACTTTAAACTACAAAGTATACATTGACTACAATGACTTTTGCACACAAACAAGTGACAGAAACTTCGAATTTTGACAGGCAAATCCAGTAGGAATCATTGCTAGTCAATCACCCCATAAAACGCAAGCTATATGTGATGGGAACAGAATCGCGAGAAACGCTTTCATTCTACTGTAGCATTTGGCGATTATCAATTGGTTCGCGCGGGTTTGTGCGTTTGAGCAGAATATGCGAAGTTGGCATGCCGTCAACTGAGTCGGGTGTGCGAACGTGGCACATAAGGAGGTAAAGGGTGTGTACAGTTCTGGTCGAGGTAAGGATTTAGCTTTTAATGTTTTGCGAGATATTCAGAAATGAGATGTCAAAGAGCATGCAATTCTAAGGGGTATCAAAAGTTTATTTGATGAAAATCGGTTTTGAAATGGCTGAGATATCCAAAAACAAGGTGAAACAAAGAGATCCTAATAAAAGGCGTGGCCTGTCGCCTTTTATTATTATCACTTTTTTGGATATCTCAGCCATTTGAAAAGCAATTTTCATCAAATAAATGTTGCATCCTTCTTTAAAAATTACATGCTCTTTCATATTTCATAAGAGGTTTCTCATTATCTCACTTAGGAATGTTCACAACATTAATCCCCACCTCAACTAGTACTGTACAGTCCCTTTAACCCTTCTGTGCCAGTGACTTTGGACAGTGTGTACAACACCGTCAGGTTTTCTGTGCCAATCAGGACGCAAAGCACACAAAGGGTTAATTAGCTAATGGCAACAGGAGCCTCAAGGCAGAATATACCAGGGGTGGAGGTACATACCACGAGGATGCAGGGCGGGGTAGTGCATGCCAGGGGGTGCAGCCAAGTCCTGGAGGCAGATGGTGACACTTGGATCGATGCTCCCTAGCTCCTCTAGACTCTCACTGCTGATGCTGGTTCCTATGGTAACAGAGACGGGTTGAGAACAGTCCAATAAAAGCACCTGAGAACCAACATTCTATATCAAAGCAATACAAATAAATTGGATCATACCACCACACCCAGTCTTTGCAAGCCTTACCACAAATCAAACCTTAATCTACCGGTACTAATTCCATGAATTATTTTTGATGTTCATATATATGTCATTGTTTAGTCTTCCCTTCATGCACGCCTTTGAGTGTTCTTTTCAGATAAATGATGCTATACAGTATATGATATAAATGCTGCTCATCATCATCATCACCATTGAACCTGCTTACGGTCAAGAACCCCCCTCCCCCGACACCTACCCAGTTACCAAGCAAAAGGAATGTATAAACGACCAATACAGGTAAAAAGTTGGCAAGCATAATTATAGAGATTTAGTCTCTGAGGGAATCAAATTCAACAGATTGTAGTGCAGCACTCTTGCAATCACTTACAAACTACATGTATGATAAAGTTACGATCACAGAAACTTTTAGAGCCTATCAAATCATTGGTGATGGTTCAGAATTTGACCTTGTACTATAGGGTTTGACGCAGATTGCACTGTATGTTGTTCATGATTTAATGATTCACACTTTAAACCATTTCTGAGCCTGATAACACCACCAACAACAAAAAATCTGACCTACCTAATTCACAATACAATTTCAGAACTCCTTATACACATCCACAGACCTCTATCAATTCTCATTTCTTGACTTTTATTGACTCTCTGGCGATGTCTGTGTACATATCCTGTGACACTACACTTTCTGAATACACAAAATTTGTCAAAAATCTTGAGACATTCTTTTCAAAATGGCTGCAGAAAGAAATATATCATGACAAAGGAGACCCTTAACCCGTTGAGGACGAGTCCCGAGTATACTCGGGCAGGTGTTTATGGGAAATGCGTGTTGTAGCAAAATCAAACCGTCCTCAACGGGTTAAGGTGGGGGCATGAATGAAAGTAAGGGAAGAAATACTAGTGCAACATATCTATTTAAAAAATAAGATTTCTACAAAACATGTAATTATATTTCATTACATACATTGGACATGGGGTATTTTAGATGAACAATTCATATTGTGCCCAGAAGCTATATCTGGCAGAAGGTGACTATCTAAAATGGTCAGTTTTTTTTTTTTTTTTTTTTTTTTTTTTTTTTTTTTTTTTTTTCAAACAAGTGTTACAGTTTGTTCTCAACTAGAGCACCTAATCTCTATCTTGACTGAAGTTTGAGTACAACTGCTTGAAAAGTTGAACACATGAAACTACAGTGCACTCCCGTTATAATGAACGGTTTTAACAAAATTCCAATTACAACAAAATACAAATTCAGGCTCCAACGTTATCCTCTCTATGCTTTTTCACTATTAATAAGCCAGTTCGTAATTAGCTCATGTGCACATTGGTACAAATGACCTTTCTTTTTCCTCATTTGGTTAGGCACTTCACTCGTATTCAGGCTCGGCATAATGCATAAGCTTGCCCGACGTAACAATTTAATATGGAATTTATGTTCAAACAAAGAATGAACTTGCAACTGATTGACAAATTGCCCTACATCGATGTAAATAAGCACTGAATTGATCAGTGTTTTAGTAGTAGCCATGATAAAAAATCATGGGCGTACATACTCGAGCAGGATTCGAACCTACGACCTCCTGATCACCGGACAGGCGTCATCTCCACTAGACCACCGAGCTTTCGCCCGACAGCAAGTGTTGGTTCTAATCCTTATAGCATGCAGCGGGTACTGCTTTGTTATTCAAATTCATGAATTTCTTCCGTCGAGATGCTTTCATTGCAACTGATTGACAAATTGCCCTACATCGACGTAAATAAGCACTGAATTGATCAGTGTTTTAGTAGTAGCCATGATAAAAAATCATGGGCGTACATACTCGAGCAGGATTCGAACCTACGACCTCCTGTTCGAATCCTGCTGAATCCTGAATCCTGCTGAATGAAAACATCTCGACGGAAGAAATTCATGAATTTGAATAACAAAGCAGTACCCGCTGCATGCTATAAGGATTAGAACCAACACTTGCTGTCGGGCGAAAGCTCGGTGGTATAGTGGAGATGACGCCTGTCCGGTGATCAGGAGGTCGTAGGTTCGAATCCTGCTCGAGTATGTACGCCCATGATTTTTTATCATGGCTTCTACTAAAACACTGATCAATTCAGTGCTTATTTACGTCGATGTAGGGCAATTTGTCAATCAGTTGCAATGAAAACATCTCGACGGAAGAAATTCATGAATTTGAATAAGAATGAACTTGCGTTGAGATCAGAATACTCCATCAGTTGACGATTTAGCAGGCACCCATTCATTGCTTTGTGTTGAATGCAATGACAGCCTATTTCCTTTATATTGCAAAATACCATTCTTGCTGTCAGGTGGATGTGCTGGCAAGCACCCCCACCCCCCCCCCCCCATTTTAGATAAGGATCACATGAATAATCATCCCATCACAGAATATGCTTATCTCAGTAAATTTAAAAACCCAAATGCCTGTTGGTACAAATTACCTTTTTCTGCTCATGCGCAAAGTGGAATTACGAACTGGTCTATTTGTTTGGTTATAACAAAGTTTTGATATAACGAAAGAAAATTGCTGGTCACGTGGACTTTGTTATAACGGCAGTCCACTGTATCGCAGTGTATTTCTGTAGCTCTGGCCCAGTCCTTACCACCAACGACGAGAGTCAGCGTCGGGGTCCTTCCCCCTTCATCCTGCTCGTTCCTGGCTTCCAGGAAGGCCTTGATGGAACACACAGTCACACCCTCACACCCACAGACATCCACTTCCTTCATCTTGGGGCAGTGGGCTGCAAGGTAACCCAGGCCTGGTGACACATGCAGAGCAGAAAGTGTGATGCATTAGTACACAAATAATAATTGAATATCTGAATATAAAAACGAGCCAAGTCTTTGCTCGTTTGAATTTTGCTCTTTGAATTTGTATAAACAATATTTCACTATAAACAGAAAAAGTGGAAACATTACAAAAATATTTAATGAGTTCTATTTTTTCTAAATTTTCTGTAATGGACTTTGGTCATTTTCATATTCAGGTATTTATTTGTTTATGAGAGAAATGAAGGGAATAGTATTTCATGAGGTGAAAGATGAAATGATTCTCATTCAACGAAGGGCAGCCAAGTTAAATTTGGATAATTTCATCTTTCACTGAATGAAATATTCTGTCCATTACACAAAGAAAAAACTATTGTTTTATTTATCATTAATTTGATGTTTTATGAATATACATATTGTAAAAAACAAGAGAGATATGTGAGATCTGAGATGGCGAGTGCTCACTGAGCGCTATAGGCTAGTATGCTGTATGCACACTGCAAACACAAGCGTTTTGGGAATACATACTACGTACAGTGTGCCGGCTCTCGGCGTGCGTGCAATGGAGCAACAATTGCACGAATGATGACGAAATAATGAAATGGGACAATTCAGCTATATCAAACAACCAACTAAATGAGAAGGATCTATCTAGGTGTTATATAAAGCTGTATCTGCAAGGCCTTTTTCATATATTGTAGACGAGCAACTCTTGCTGGAATGGCAATTACCCATAGAAACAGCCGATCAGGAAGCTTGATTCTTGTCGTTACCATGACAATTGCCATTCCAGCAAGAGCTGCTTTCATATAATTTTTTTTCCATAAAATGGGGACCTGAGTTGCTCTCTGAACTTGAAATGGAAAGAAATACATAATTGAATAAACACATATAACACTCTCTACCTAATCAAATAAACAAATAGCAGACTGATGCATACACCCTTCACGACACAAGTCAAATAATTATGCCTGGACAAGAGAAATACTGATATATTGATACAGTATCAAACCCACTCTTTCAACCATAATATGAGAGAGTAATCTGTACTGGAAGTCTGTGGGAAAATCAAACAATAAAGAACAAAAATATCTTGCTTTGAATACTTACTTTTGTCTGTGAGAGGAACGCACCTAGCAACAAGTTTTTGCAATCTTCCCGCCATGGCTAGAACCTTCACACCTTCATCAGACACCTGGGAGAGACAAAGATGGGAGAGAGCCTACATCTTAACTCTTCATGTGCCATGGTGGAAACCCCCGTGTGCCACGTAATTCTGACACTCCAACATAGTCATGCTTTGAGAAAAAATTCTTTTTTTTTAATTTACATAACTTATATACATTTCTTAATTAGTGAGTGAAGTGTAGAGAAAAGGTATGTCCTTTTCTTTCAAATGACCAGTAGCTACGTACATTCCTGTAGACATGACTTTTGCACACAAACCAGTTACAGATACTTGTAATTTACATGCAAATCGAGAAGGGAGCACCGCTTTTGCTAGTCAATCACCACATGAAATGCAAGCAATATATGAGAGAACAGAATCGCGAGAAATGCTTTCATTGCACGGTGGCATTTGGCGATTTCTTGATCGGTTTGGTAGAGAAAAAGCCACATCCTTTTCTTTCAAATGACCAGTAGCTACATACATTCCTGTAAAGACATGACTTCTGCACACAAACCAGTTACAGATACTTGTAATTTACACGCAAATCGAGTAGGGAGCACCGCTTTTGCTAGTCAATCACCACATGAAATGCAAGCAATATATGAGAGGAACAGAATCGCGAGAAATGCTTTCATTGCACGGTGGCATTTGGCGATTTCTTGATCGGTTTGGGCGGGTTTGTGCCTTTGAGCAGAATACTGTATACACCGAATATTTCGCGAGGTTTTTACTTTCGCGAATTTCGCGAGTCGGGTTCTATTCGCGAAATTAAAGACGCGAAAATCTGTTCCCGATGTGAATGTGATGTACGCGTGTACACTTCTCCATACAGTACAGGACTACAGAATCGTGAGTTTAACCACTCGCGAAATCGTCGGGAATTCCCAATTCGCGAAAATTTAGACTCGCGAAATATATGGCATATACAGTATGCAAATTTGGCATGTCATCGACTGAGTCGGGTGTGCAAATGTGGCACATAAAGAGTTAAAACCATCAATCTCTGGTTTAATTATATCTGACATTTTACTACACAGTAAACTAAGAACAGGACTGAGTCAAGTCATGTCAAGTGTTGATATTCATTGTGATTTCTTGATTGTACAATGATTATAAATAACAGATTCACCTCACTTTAATGACAATGTTGATTAATGTCACACAATCATTTGACAATACATCACTTGCATAGCCATTTCTCGCAAGATAGTAGTCGGGAAAAAGACTTTGAGAGGGCAATCATTCATTAAACCATATTTATGTGTTGTTTGAAGGTTTGCATGGTGAAGTTAATTAGGAAGAAAGATTTGCGGTGACACCATGTGTATGTAGTCCTTAACCGGATCGTAGTTTGGAAGAAGAGCTTAGAAAGAGGAGAAACGAAGAGGGAAGCGACATATGGGGGTTGTGAGAAGGGCAAAAAGTGAAGAGTGGGAGACAGTAATGGGCTGGAAGTTGAAGTTGCACTAGTGGAGACAGTAGAGCAAGGAACACAGAGAGTGGTAAGGAAGAATAGTGTGAGAATCAAGTAAGATGTTCGGACATCGTTAGAAGGGGAAAGATGAAATAGAAGGGAAGAGGAAGAGGAAGGAGTTGAATGTTGGAGAATCATGGAGATAGGGGAGAGCAGTGAAGATTCATGAAACCAAGAGGAGAACGAAGTCGGCGAACAGTGTGGCTATGGAATGCGAATGAATAATGGAGAAAGGACGATTAACAGAAATAAGGAGGGGTAAGTAGAGGAGAGGTGAGAATATGCGGAGAGAAGGGAGAGAGAGAGAGAGGGGGGGGGGGAATGAAAAGAAGAAGAAGAAAAGAACAAATTGAAATTTAAGACGTAAATTGGAGGGAGCTAGTGTAGATCCAAGAATTAAACGCTGCTGCGGAAAAGAAAAATAAATGGAGAGGAAAATGATGACAGTTAAATCCTGAAAAGGTTCCTGTGGGAGAAATGCAAAAATGAGAAATTAAAATAAGGTTAAAGTGTAGACCTGAGGAGAGAAGACAAGAGAAATAACCTGTAAAGAAATGTGTAAATTAAAACTAGTGGTCCTGAAAAGGACCGTTGGGTTGTATGGAAGGAAGAAATAAAAAGAAGAAAAGAAGAAAGAAGAGAACAGAACAGAAAAAAAAAAAAAATTAAAAGATGAGTAGTGTAGAAACAGACAAAAGTGTAAGAGAGAGAGAGGAAAGAGAAATGAAACACTGAGTAAAGGTACACAGCTAGTGAAAGTAGAGCAAGAAGTCTAGTTATAAGAATAACTAGGAGAACCGAGGAACTTGACGTTTCGGGCAGGTTGACTGTCCTTCGTCAGAAGTGAAGCGTGATCTGAGAGGAGGCGGGCTATATATGGGGAATGCGGACCTAGATGGAAGAGGTCGGTCGAGGCGGGCTCGCAGGCGGGCTGAGCGTCGGCTGTTGGTGGAGTGTTGTGGTCGTTGATGCGTTCTATTGTTCTTGGAGTGTGTTAGTGGCGGAGTACATCTGTGAAGGCTAACTTGGCTGTTAGTAGGTCGTGGCCGGAGATTGGAGTCCGGGTTAGTAGATGGGGTGGACGTCGGTGGTGTGAATGAATTGTGTCGGTGAGGGCGTCTTCTGGAACCAGCGATAGGTGTGGTCGTGAGTGGAAGGCGCGGTTGACGTCGTGGGCGCTGTTGTGAAGAGGTGGGGGAAGAGTTATGAGAGGAAGAAGTAGAGGGGGGAATGTGCTGTGGAGAGAGTGTGTTGTTGTTGTCATTGTTGCTGTCTGATTGTTTGTTGATGAGAGGAAGCCAGATGTTGTTGATGTGGAGTCCAGTATCCTGTGTAACAGTGTCGTGTGTGTGAATTTCTATGGCTTCTCTGATGCGTCGTGTGTTCCAGTTTTTGATGGATGTGATGAGTTTGCTGTCTTCCCAGTTGATGCGATGTTCCGACTGTTGGGCGTGTTTCACGATGGCTGACTTTTCCCATTCCGAACGTCTGTAGCATGTTTTGTGTTCTTTCAGTCTGGACTCTAGCGATCTCCCTGTTTCACCTATGTAGACTTTGCCGCATTCGCATGGGATACGGTAGACACCTGGTTGTTTGTGTCTGGAGTGCTTGTCTTTGTGTGAGTGCAATGAATTGTGAAGTTTGTTGGAAGATGTATGACGGACCTGGATGTTGGCGGACTTGAAGATGCGTTGTAGCTTGTGCGAGGTGGTGCCGAGGTAGGGAAGATTTACAGTTGTGATGGGCTGTTCCTTGGCTGCTTGATTGGGATGAGAAGGTGCTTGAGTGTTGATTTTGTGCTTGGGGTATTGGTTGATAGTGGTGAGTGTGTCTGTGATATGTTCGAGTTCTTGTCGAAGATGTTCTTTGTCGCTGATTTGATGAGCACGACGGACGAGAGCGTTCGGTACTGACTGACGGACTGCTGGATGATGGAAGGAGCGGTAGTGAAGATATCTGTCTGTGTGAGTGGGTTTGCGGTAGACCTGGTGAGAGAAAGTGCCAGCGTTGGCCTTTGTGACGAGAACATCGAGGAAGGGGAGAGAATGGTTGTGTTCCGTTTCCACTGTGAATGAGATGTTGGAATGTTGTTCGTTGAGGTGTGTGAGGAAGTCGTCCAGTTGATCTGCTTGGTGTGGCCAGATGGTGAAGATGTCGTCGACATACCGGAGCCAGAGTGAAGGTTTGTGCTGTGCCGTGGCTAGTGCGTGACTTTCGAAATGTTCCATGTAAATGTTGGCAATGATCGGTGAGAGGGGGGAGCCCATGGCTGCGCCTTGTTGCTGTTTGTAGTGTGTGTCCCTCCATCGGAAGGAGGTAGAATTGAGACATGTGAGGAGGAGGTCGTGTATCTGTTGTGGTGTGAGTTGTGTTCTGGAAGAAAGAGAGGGGTCATCGGTGAGACGTTGTTTGATGATGTCACAGGCTTCGTTGACAGGAACGCTGGTGAAGAGTGATTCTACATCAAAGCTGACGAGGGTGTCTGTAGGGTTGATAGTAGTTTGAGAGAGAATGTCAATGAAGTGTTTGGAATTGTTAATGTGGTGTTCTGTGTTGCCAACGAGTGGCTGTAGAATGTCTGACAGGTGTTTGGCTGTTTCGTAGCAAGGGGAACCTCGTGTAGAAATGATGGGGCGGAGAGGCACTGATGGCTTGTGAATTTTGGGTTGCCCGAAGAGGATGGGACATCTGCTGGAGGAGGCACGGAGTCTGAAATAAAGCTGTTGAGGAAGGGCATTTGATCGATGAAGTTCGAGGAGCTTGGCGTTGAGTTTCCTCTCGGTGGCAGGAGTCGGGTCACGTTTCAGTTCGGTGTATGTGGGGGTGTGAAGGATGTCTTGTATCTTTTGTTCGTATTGTGTTTTGTCCATGACGACCGTGGCGTTGCCTTTGTCTGCTTGAATGATATGGATGGATGCGTTGCTTTGTAGAGTCTTCACCGCTGTTTGTTCTTCTTTGTTGAGGTTGGGCTGCGGTGGCTTGGCTGTGGAGAGAGCTTGAGTAACAAGGAGTCGAATGTTGTCGGCTGCGGCTTTGTTCAGGTATCTGAGCTTGGGTTCCGTTTGTTGTATGATTTCTGTGAAAGGAATCTTCTTGGGTGGTGTTGCGAAGTTAAGCCCAAGGGATAACACGTTGTGTTCGGCTTGTGTGAGGTTGTGCTGGCTTAAATTGACAACGGTGTTGCGGGCGGCGGGCGGCTTGTCTCGTGTGTATGTATGGGTATGGCTGTTATGTAGTGTGTTGAACTTCCGTATCTGCTTCTCTCTGGTGCGAAGAAATGTGGTCCTTGCTGTGTGAGAGTTGAAGGTCTGTATCTTCTGGAGGTCGGCAGGATGTAGTGTTTGTGACAAGTGTGTTTGTGAGGTGTTGATTTGTTGATCGATTGTGTGAAGTTCTTGTCGAGTATGGGCAATGCGTTCTCTGGTGAGGGAGAGGCCGGCTTGGTGAAGAATACGTCGAGCACGTGGAGTTTGTATGGTTGATTTCAGCTGTAGACCAGGAGGGATGATACTGTGATCTCGGCATCTTTTCAGAAAGGTGAGATGATTGGAGAGTTTAGATTGTTTGACTAGGTTCCGTTGAAGTAGGCGAGAAGATCGTTGAGTTTGCTCCCCGTAGAGCTCGGTTATGTGTTGTTTGAAGGTTTGCATGGTGAAGTTAATTAGGAAGAAAGATTTGCGGTGACACCATGTGTATGTAGTCCTTAACCGGATCGTAGTTTGGAAGAAGAGCTTAGAAAGAGGAGAAACGAAGAGGGAAGCGACATATGGGGGTTGTGAGAAGGGCAAAAAGTGAAGAGTGGGAGACAGTAATGGGCTGGAAGTTGAAGTTGCACTAGTGGAGACAGTAGAGAAAGGAACACAGAGAGTGGTAAGGAAGAATAGTGTGAGAATCAAGTAAGATGTTCGGACATCGTTAGAAGGGGAAAGATGAAATAGAAGGGAAGAGGAAGAGGAAGGAGTTGAATGTTGGAGAATCATGGAGATAGGGGAGAGCAGTGAAGATTCATGAAACCAAGAGGAGAACGAAGTCGGCGAACAGTGTGGCTATGGAATGCGAATGAATAATGGAGAAAGGACGATTAACAGAAATAAGGAGGGGTAAGTAGAGGAGAGGTGAGAATATGCGGAGAGAAGGGAGAGAGAGAGAGAGGGGGGGGGGGGGAATGAAAAGAAGAAGAAGAAAAGAACAAATTGAAATTTAAGACGTAAATTGGAGGGAGCTAGTGTAGATCCAAGAATTAAACGCTGCTGCGGAAAAGAAAAATAAATGGAGAGGAAAATGATGACAGTTAAATCCTGAAAAGGTTCCTGTGGGAGAAATGCAAAAATGAGAAACTAAAATAAGGTTAAAGTGTAGACCTGAGGAGAGAAGACAAGAGAAATAACCTGTAAAGAAATGTGTAAATTAAAACTAGTGGTCCTGAAAAGGACCGTTGGGTTGTATGGAAGGAAGAAATAAAAAGAAGAAAAGAAGAAAGAAGAGAACAGAACAGAAAAAAAAAAAAATTAAAAGATGAGTAGTGTAGAAACAGACAAAAGTGTAAGAGAGAGAGAGGAAAGAGAAATGAAACACTGAGTAAAGGTACACAGCTAGTGAAAGTAGAGCAAGAAGTCTAGTTATAAGAATAACTAGGAGAACCGAGGAACTTGACGTTTCGGGCAGGTTGACTGTCCTTCATCAGAAGTGAAGCGCGATCTGAGAGGAGGCGGGCTATATATGGGGAATGCGGACCTAGATGGAAGAGGTCGGTCGAGGCGGGCTCGCAGGCGGGCTGAGCGTCGGCTGTTGGTGGAGTGTTGTGGTCGTTGATGCGTTCTATTGTTCTTGGAGTGTGTTAGTGGCGGAGTACATCTGTGAAGGCTAACTTGGCTGTTAGTAGGTCGTGGCCGGAGATTGGAGTCCGGGTTAGTAGATGGGGTGGACGCGGTTGACGTCTCATAACTCTTCCCCCACCTCTTCACAACAGCGCCCACGACGTCAACCGCGCCTTCCACTCACGACCACACCTATCGCTGGTTCCAGAAGACGCCCTCACCGACACAATTCATTCACACCACCGACGTCCACCCCATCTACTAACCCGGACTCCAATCTCCGGCCACGACCTACTAACAGCCAAGTTAGCCTTCACAGATGTACTCCGCCACTAACACACTCCAAGAACAATAGAACGCATCAACGACCACAACACTCCACCAACAGCCGACGCTCAGCCCGCCTGCGAGCCCGCCTCGACCGACCTCTTCCATCTAGGTCCGCATTCCCCATATATAGCCCGCCTCCTCTCAGATCACGCTTCACTTCTGACGAAGGACAGTCAACCTGCCCGAAACGTCAAGTTCCTCGGTTCTCCTAGTTATTCTTATAACTAGACTTCTTGCTCTACTTTCACTAGCTGTGTACCTTTACTCAGTGTTTCATTTCTCTTTCCTCTCTCTCTCTTACACTTTTGTCTGTTTCTACACTACTCATCTTTTAATTTTTTTTTTTTTTCTGTTCTGTTCTCTTCTTTCTTCTTTTCTTCTTTTTATTTCTTCCTTCCATACAACCCAACGGTCCTTTTCAGGACCACTAGTTTTAATTTACACATTTCTTTACAGGTTATTTCTCTTGTCTTCTCTCCTCAGGTCTACACTTTAACCTTATTTTAATTTCTCATTTTTGCATTTCTCCCACAGGAACCTTTTCAGGATTTAACTGTCATCATTTTCCTCTCCATTTATTTTTCTTTTCCGCAGCAGCGTTTAATTCTTGGATCTACACTAGCTCCCTCCAATTTACGTCTTAAATTTCAATTTGTTCTTTTCTTCTTCTTCTTTTCATTCCCCCCCCCCCCCTCTCTCTCTCTCTCCCTTCTCTCCGCATATTCTCACCTCTCCTCTACTTACCCCTCCTTATTTCTGTTAATCGTCCTTTCTCCATTATTCATTCGCATTCCATAGCCACACTGTTCGCCGACTTCGTTCTCCTCTTGGTTTCATGAATCTTCACTGCTCTCCCCTATCTCCATGATTCTCCAACATTCAACTCCTTCCTCTTCCTCTTCCCTTCTATTTCATCTTTCCCCTTCTAACGATGTCCGAACATCTTACTTGATTCTCACACTATTCTTCCTTACCACTCTCTGTGTTCCTTTCTCTACTGTCTCCACTAGTGCAACTTCAACTTCCAGCCCATTACTGTCTCCCACTCTTCACTTTTTGCCCTTCTCACAACCCCCATATGTCGCTTCCCTCTTCGTTTCTCCTCTTTCTAAGCTCTTCTTCCAAACTACGATCCGGTTAAGGACTACATACACATGGTGTCACCGCAAATCTTTCTTCCTAATTAACTTCACCATGCAAACCTTCAAACAACACATAACCGAGCTCTACGGGGAGCAAACTCAACGATCTTCTCGCCTACTTCAACGGAACCTAGTCAAACAATCTAAACTCTCCAATCATCTCACCTTTCTGAAAAGATGCCGAGATCACAGTATCATCCCTCCTGGTCTACAGCTGAAATCAACCATACAAACTCCACGTGCTCGACGTATTCTTCACCAAGCCGGCCTCTCCCTCACCAGAGAACGCATTGCCCATACTCGACAAGAACTTCACACAATCGATCAACAAATCAACACCTCACAAACACACTTGTCACAAACACTACATCCTGCCGACCTCCAGAAGATACAGACCTTCAACTCTCACACAGCAAGGACCACATTTCTTCGCACCAGAGAGAAGCAGATACGGAAGTTCAACACACTACATAACAGCCATACCCATACATACACACGAGACAAGCCGCCCGCCGCCCGCAACACCGTTGTCAATTTAAGCCAGCACAACCTCACACAAGCCGAACACAACGTGTTATCCCTTGGGCTTAACTTCGCAACACCACCCAAGAAGATTCCTTTCACAGAAATCATACAACAAACGGAACCCAAGCTCAGATACCTGAACAAAGCCGCAGCCGACAACATTCGACTCCTTGTTACTCAAGCTCTCTCCACAGCCAAGCCACCGCAGCCCAACCTCAACAAAGAAGAACGAACAGCGGTGAAGACTCTACAAAGCAACGCATCCATCCATATCATTCAAGCAGACAAAGGCAACGCCACGGTCGTCATGGACAAAACACAATACGAACAAAAGATACAAGACATCCTTCACACCCCCACATACACCGAACTGAAACGTGACCCGACTCCTGCCACCGAGAGGAAACTCAACGCCAAGCTCCTCGAACTTCATCGATCAAATGCCCTTCCTCAACAGCTTTATTTCAGACTCCGTGCCTCCTCCAGCAGATGTCCCATCCTCTTCGGGCAACCCAAAATTCACAAGCCATCAATGCCTCTCCGCCCCATCATTTCTACACGAGGTTCCCCTTGCTACGAAACAGCCAAACACCTGTCAGACATTCTACAGCCACTCGTTGGCAACACAGAACACCACATTAACAATTCCAAACACTTCATTGACATTCTCTCTCAAACTACTATCAACCCTACAGACACCCTCGTCAGCTTTGATGTAGAATCACTCTTCACCAGCGTTCCTGTCAACGAAGCCTGTGACATCATCAAACAACGTCTCACCGATGACCCCTCTCTTTCTTCCAGAACACAACTCACACCACAACAGATACACGACCTCCTCCTCACATGTCTCAATTCTACCTCCTTCCGATGGAGGGACACACACTACAAACAGCAACAAGGCGCAGCCATGGGCTCCCCCCTCTCACCGATCATTGCCAACATTTACATGGAACATTTCGAAAGTCACGCACTAGCCACGGCACAGCACAAACCTTCACTCTGGCTCCGGTATGTCGACGACATCTTCACCATCTGGCCACACCAAGCAGATCAACTGGACGACTTCCTCACACACCTCAACGAACAACATTCCAACATCTCATTCACAGTGGAAACGGAACACAACCATTCTCTCCCCTTCCTCGATGTTCTCGTCACAAAGGCCAACGCTGGCACTTTCTCTCACCAGGTCTACCGCAAACCCACTCACACAGACAGATATCTTCACTACCGCTCCTTCCATCATCCAGCAGTCCGTCAGTCAGTACCGAACGCTCTCGTCCGTCGTGCTCATCAAATCAGCGACAAAGAACATCTTCGACAAGAACTCGAACATATCACAGACACACTCACCACTATCAACCAATACCCCAAGCACAAAATCAACACTAAAGCACCTTCTCATCCCAATCAAGCAGCCAAGGAACAGCCCATCACAACTGTAAATCTTCCCTACCTCGGCACCACCTCGCACAAACTACAACGCATCTTCAAGTCCGCCAACATCCAGGTCCGTCATACATCTTCCAACAAACTTCACAATTCATTGCACTCACACAAAGACAAGCACTCCAGACACAAACAACCAGGTGTCTACCGTATCCCATGCGAATGCGGCAAAGTCTACATAGGTGAAACAGGGAGATCGCTAGAGACCAGACTGAAAGAACACAAAACATGCTACAGACGTTCGGAATGGGAAAAGTCAGCCATCGTGAAACACGCCCAACAGTCGGAACATCGCATCAACTGGGAAGACAGCAAACTCATCACATCCATCAAAAACTGGAACACACGACGCATCAGAGAAGCCATAGAAATTCACACACACGACACTGTTACACAGGATACTGGACTCCACATCAACAACATCTGGCTTCCTCTCATCAACAAACAATCAGACAGCAACAATGACAACAACAACACACTCTCTCCACAGCACATTCCCCCCTCTACTTCTTCCTCTCATAACTCTTCCCCCACCTCTTCACAACAGCGCCCACGACGTCAACCGCGCCTTCCACTCACGACCACACCTATCGCTGGTTCCAGAAGACGCCCTCACCGACACAATTCATTCACACCACCGACGTCCACCCCATCTACTAACCCGGACTCCAATCTCCGGCCACGACCTACTAACAGCCAAGTTAGCCTTCACAGATGTACTCCGCCACTAACACACTCCAAGAACAATAGAACGCATCAACGACCACAACACTCCACCAACAGCCGACGCTCAGCCCGCCTGCGAGCCCGCCTCGACCGACCTCTTCCATCTAGGTCCGCATTCCCCATATATAGCCCGCCTCCTCTCAGATCACGCTTCACTTCTGACGAAGGACAGTCAACCTGCCCGAAACGTCAAGTTCCTCGGTTCTCCTAGTTATTCTTATAACTAGACTTCTTGCTCTACTTTCACTAGCTGTGTACCTTTACTCAGTGTTTCATTTCTCTTTCCTCTCTCTCTCTTACACTTTTGTCTGTTTCTACACTACTCATCTTTTAATTTTTTTTTTTTTTCTGTTCTGTTCTCTTCTTTCTTCTTTTCTTCTTTTTATTTCTTCCTTCCATACAACCCAACGGTCCTTTTCAGGACCACTAGTTTTAATTTACACATTTCTTTACAGGTTATTTCTCTTGTCTTCTCTCCTCAGGTCTACACTTTAACCTTATTTTAATTTCTCATTTTTGCATTTCTCCCACAGGAACCTTTTCAGGATTTAACTGTCATCATTTTCCTCTCCATTTATTTTTCTTTTCCGCAGCAGGGTTTAATTCTTGGATCTACACTAGCTCCCTCCAATTTACGTCTTAAATTTCAATTTGTTCTTTTCTTCTTCTTCTTTTCATTCCCACCCCCCCCCCCCCTCTCTCTCTCTCTCCCTTCTCTCCGCATATTCTCACCTCTCCTCTACTTACCCCTCCTTATTTCTGTTAATCGTCCTTTCTCCATTATTCATTCGCATTCCATAGCCACACTGTTCGCTGACTTCGTTCTCCTCTTGGTTTCATGAATCTTCACTGCTCTCCCCTATCTCCATGATTCTCCAACATTCAACTCCTTCCTCTTCCTCTTCCCTTCTATTTCATCTTTCCCCTTCTAACGATGTCCGAACATCTTACTTGATTCTCACACTATTCTTCCTTACCACTCTCTGTGTTCCTTTCTCTACTGTCTCCACTAGTGCAACTTCAACTTCCAGCCCATTACTGTCTCCCACTCTTCACTTTTTGCCCTTCTCACAACCCCCATATGTCGCTTCCCTCTTCGTTTCTCCTCTTTCTAAGCTCTTCTTCCAAACTACGATCCGGTTAAGGACTACATACACATGGTGTCACCGCAAATCTTTCTTCCTAAAAACCATATTTACTTTTATCAATAGAGTTCTTAAAGGGACTTTGCAAATTCACTGACTTCTAAGTGATATTGGCAGCTTGGGTGTAAACTCTAGTGATTTGATACCAATGCCATCTGTGTGAGATAATTTAATGAAAATGAAGGAAATATGAATCAAAGTTACTACATTTTGGACGGCATACTACCTTCCCCAGATAACTGATGTTGAGAGACTCCAGCTGTGCACACTTTGCTAGGGACTGCATGCCTGTGTCGGTGACGGCGTCAAATGGGCAGCCGTCGATCTTCAGCTCCCTCAGTCTCTGGCAGCGCGTGGCGACCGTTGCCAGCACCGCATCGCTCACCGCCCGGTGGTTGCTAAGGTGGAGGGTGTGCAGGTCATGCAAGCTCCCGAGAAATGCGAGTCCAGCTGCGGTCACTGAAACAAAGACTACAAGACATCACCCAGTGCGTTACGGAGGGATCTATCTGATACACGACTTGTGAGGTTGCACGTACCACATGAAAACTACAACAAACATTTGCTTACGTTGGTTGCAATTTATGAATTACGTGACAATCACTGGTACATTTAATGGAGCATTAGATTTCAGAATGGCTCCCAGTGTAAAAAGCAGGCTGTCAATAGTAGAAAAAAATAAAACAATGATGATGATATTAATGCTGAAGATGATGATGATAATTATGATGATGATGATGATGATGATACTACTACTACTACTACTACTACTACTACTACTAATAATAATAATAATAATAATAGCAACAATAACAACAATAATAATTGCCATCATTATCATCATAATCATAATAATAACAATATATGACATCTCTTTTAGGCAGGCAATGAATTCAAAGTGGCAGTTTTGTTTGATATTACATTCTCATTTCCACATTATCTCTGATGCACTGAAAATGTCACATTAAGACATGATAAAAATGCAGACATTTGTTTTCAGCACAAATTCACACTCAGTAAGATTAGAGCAGTTAAAATCAGGCAATCCTTACATCTTGAGTGAACCCCAGTTATGCTCAGTACGTCAAGATTGGGACACCTCTGACAAAAAGAGAAGTAAAGGTACGTTAGTAAAAAACCAAAAGCCCCATGTCAGCATCAGTGAAAATGGCAGAATCACCATTGCAGGGGGATCTGGTTTCTGGGGTACAAATAAATTGCTCATTAGAAATATAATTATTCACAACATTGAATTTCACTGATACAATTTAACTACCATAAGGTAGCAAAAATTGCAGTAATATCAACAAAAAATGTGTACTTGGCATGAATTCAGGTGTGACTTTTCACATCATAAACATGGACCGAATTCAAAACACTGACCCTAAAAGATCTTATGACTTTCTATGCTTGCCAAGAATCACAAATCCATGAATTCAACCATGAATGTATAGGATAGAAAAAGTATACTACTACACTACACATCTATTCCCTCAAACTAAAAGTTTGAGTGATTCAAATATATAGCTTAATATATAGCTTAAAAAGGTTTCCAGTATATACAAATCTGAGCAGCATGGAACCAAATAGTAAGAGTCTCTAATATTGAAAAAAAAAATATTGCAAAGAAAAAAAAGCTGCAGAAAATGATGGTTAAAAATAAACACCGAATGTTTATAAAAGGTGAAATATCTGTGAGTGACCAGAATAATCATATTCAATATTTTTCTATGGACAATTCATAGTGAGAGAATAAACTGTTCAGTACATTGTTTATTAGCATGGCGATATTTTTACATATGTGACCCGCTACAACAAAATGATCCTAAAGTCGGGCGAGGTCGATTATTTGAAAATTGCATGACACAATTTCCTAATCTTTCTGCTTTAACACATCTTATAAAAATAATCGGCTGCAGAGATATCGATGTTTGAAAGAGAGCATGTAGAGACGTCTGGGAAATCACTGTTTCGAGAAAAGCGCCCTAAAAGTTTTCCTTGCGACGCAATCACGATCAAGGGACACGCAAGTCAGTTTTCACCTCCGGACAATAGAAGGTAAGCCCTAGCAACCCCCGAAACGCTCATTCAAACACAGCGTCGGCGGTCTCCTCACCGACCAATCAGTGACCAGGATGAGGAGAAGCGGCTGGGCATAGCGCACCCCGCCAGCACGCACCAGTCGACTGGGCAGTGTGCGAGCTTCACGCTTCGGTTAGCGGCAAGCAGCAAACTGACCAATGAGATCACTCTGGTCGTTGTTAGGGGCGGAGCCTATCTGTGGCGCTCAATCCAATGTTCGAACCAATTTCTGCTTCCTTGAAACGCCAAAAAACATAGCCCAGAAAAACGCTATTTTTTGGTCTTTCCTTTCATCATTTTGCTTCAAAATTTCGACAGATGATAGAAGACATGCCATACTCTAATAATATCTCAAATTCAGAAAATCGTAAGTTTTGACCAATTTTGATGCTCTGACTTCAAACTCGATTTTCACGGCTTCGACCTTGCGCGACTTTAGGACCATTTTGTTGTAGCGGGTCACATATTGTCTTGCTTGTGACAGCATAATTCTCAAAACTTTTATGTTTGGAATGGTTTTGTTTTTTCATGAATATTAACCCATTCCTTCCGCTATTCTCCGAGTGCCTTTAATGCCTCCAAACGAGATTCTTTTTTCCCGTCGACAGAGAATGGACAGGTTGGTAATCCACCTGTGCAAGAGCAGTCAAGCGATGCATGTATTCCCCTTACCACGGTCAAGTACATGTGCCATCAAACCATGAAAAGTATCGATCAGGCAAGAGGTATGAATACAGCATGCGCTGATGGGCTCACACACTCTATGCTCAATATAACAATCTGAATCCATATGATTGATGTTAAAGGGACTTGTACAGTACTGGTTGAGGTGGGGATTCATGTTTTGTATGTTCCTAAGTGAGATAATGAGAAACCTCTTATGAAATATGAAAGAGCATGTAATTCTAAGAAGGATTTAACATTTATTTGATGAAAATTGGTTTTCAAATGGCTGAAATATCCAAAAAAGTGATTATGATAAAAGGCGACAGGCCACGCCTTTTATTAGGATCTCTTTGTTTCACCTTGTTTTTGGATATCTCAGCCATTTCAAACCCGATTTTCATCAAATAAACTTTTGATACCCCTTAGAATTGCATGCTCTTTGACATCTCATAGAGTGGTTTCTGATTATCTCGCAAAACGTTAAAAGCTAAATCCTCACCTCAATCAGAACTGTACACACCCTTTAAGTGTTGTTAAATACACAAAATGTGAACAATAGTTATAATAAAAATGTTTCCAGGCTAAACCGTGTACAGTTATGGTTTATTGAGTAAAACACTGATATCTTCTTATACTTCAGGCTTTACTGCGAAAATTTTATATGGTAGGATGTTTTGTGATACAACAGATGTACACATGTGTGATATCTTGAAAATTTTTGAAATCATTGCTCCCAAAGGTAAACTGGACCTTTAAGATTAAATCATTCATGAGGGCATCTCAAGCAATCATACAGCTGCTGATGGAGTTTCTAAGGCTCCAGCAGCAACTTCGTGAATGGTGGCAAAATCTTTTGTGTAGCCATAGTGCTTCCTTTGTGTGTCCTTCGGGTAAACTTGCTAAGAAAGATTCATATCTTCATGTAGCCTTCTTGTGTGTGATTCAGGTGTTATTGTGTGACCTTCTGTAGGCATTATACTTGCTTCAGCTGTTTGGATCAGCTTTCACGAAGTTCAGGACTTAACTTTGCATGAAATAGAAAGGTCCATATTCGTATGGTCATCTTAACCCATTGAAGACAAGTCATGAGAATACTCGGACAGGTGTCTATGGGAAATGCGTGCTGCCTCAACGGGCTAATAGGCAGCTTTAGATTTTCGCGACGGGGACGTTCAGAGGGCAAAAACCTATTCTGAGCATGCACAGAATCGCATATCAAAGTCGATCTACTTATAGCTTGCATCACCTGAGTTTTCACTACGCGTTCTGTGCTATTTTTACATCTGCTCAATTCACGACGTAGAGAGCTACTTTATTCACCGATCATATGAGGGTGCCATTTTATTTTTTATAGGTTGTGTCTTGGCGTAATCTAAACTAAGGATCTTTGTCTAGAGCTACTTTTTAACACGACGCAGGGAAGAGGAGAACGTCCAGCTCAAGCATCGTCTCAAACGTCCGCACCGCAAATCTAAAGCTCTCTAATGTCAATTTCGGGACAGTGTGGATGCCAACCTTACAGAGAGAGAGAACTTGAGAAGCACAAACGGATCTACTACTCACCTCGGTCAGATTCCGCAGACCACCGTCCGTCACCATGACGCAGCCGCTGATGTTAATCTCCTTGAGGCTCTGGCCACACTTGTTGGTCAGACAGTCCAGCCCTTTGTCGGTGATGGCACTGCAACCCTCCAGGACGACCGTCTTGCAGTGCCTGTTCAGGATATGAAAACACTGGGAAGAAATGCAGTGAGAACTATGAAAGCATCGACCTGAGAAATTATACACTCATTACTTCAGTGTATGACATTGGTTTCCATTATTGCAGAGAAAAAAATCACTTCTGATTTCTTCTGTGTACAATACGTCATATTCTGTTATTATCTCAAGGGCCAAGGGAAAAGTTGTCTGAAACTAAGATTTGTGATGACAAAAAGAAAACCAAGAAACAAATAAAAACATTCCAGGGACAAGAAGAAAAGGTTATATGCATGGATGTGCCTTCCTTGTTTAATACACATGAAATTCTGACTAAATAATTTCCATCTGTGCTGGTGATGCTTATCTGTCTTTTTTTCCGTTTTGATTGTTTGCTTGTTTGTATGTCTGTCTATTTGTTGTTGTAGTTGGGTTTTTTTTTTCTGTTGATGTATATGCTTGTGTGTGTATGTATTTTATCCAGCAAACCTCATGGTATGGCTGTAAGCCTCTGCATACAAAGCACAAAAGAATCACAAGAACCCTATCACAGTAAGCTATGGTGTTTATAATCAGAGCCTGGCCTTACCTTACCGTTGATGCGACGATTTTCTTCAAGGTCCACATGGCTGAGGTTTTCACAGTTGTGAAATAGCCACCAGATCCTGAGAGAGAGAGACAGAAAACAGAATAGAGCCATTACAATCTAGTTCTTGTCATCTCTGACTCTTTATTCTTTGATTTAATTTCTCCTTTTTAATCTATGTTTTCTAAAGGGGAGCTGATAACATTAAAGCATGTGTCACCCTTCTTATTAATACTATTATGACTTTTCATTAGAGTCAAAGCTATGTACCTCAATGTAATATCCTACGAGAAAAACAAAAAACAAAACAAAAACAAAATGTGCAGATAGAATCAAAATCATGTATACATACACTGTGGCATTCACCACCAAACTACTCTGGTTGTAATTTTGCAAGCATTTTTTAATCTACTAGTCACACAATGTCACAAGTCTGTTGCCGATTTATCATGAGAGGTTACTATAATAACAATATTGTATGATTACAGGGTGTAACAGCAATCACAAATAAGTTACAGCTACTATGGACATTCACAAACCAAAATAAAATTCCAGAATAGGGTGACGTACACCTTGGATATCAAAGACAAGTTACAGTAGATGAACGCCTGTCATTAAATGCTTAGTATGAGGCCACCTTTTTATGCCACCACAAAAATACAATGTACTGAAAACAAGACATTTTTGTGCACATTAATTATGAAGTTGGCACGGAGCCAAGATTTGTGCAAGTAAAATGCACATAAAAGTTCTTGTTTACACAAAACAGTGGCTATTCTCAAAAGTTTCATGCCGCGAATAAGGCCGTTGACTCCAATTCTCAAAAGTTCTGCACCAGAAATGTTTCTGGCTTTCAAGTCTCTTAAAAGGATGATTTAGTATCGGTTGCATGAGGATTCAGCGTTAAACTTTTTGCGAGATACTTTGAATAGACACCTTTTTATGAAATGTTACAGAGCATACAATTTTAAGAGGAATTCAAAGTTTATTTGATGAAAATCAGTTTTGAAATTGCTGAGATATTCAAAAACAAGCAAAACAAAGTGATCCTAATAAAGAAGTGGGTCCCATCTTTTATTTGTTTTGTTTTGACCCCTTTGTTTTGGATATCTCATCCATTTCAAAACCAATTTTCATCAAATAAACTTTGAATCTCCCTTAGAATTATAATCATACGCTTTCACATTTCATAAGAGCTTTCTCATCACCTAAAAAAAAAAAAAAATCAGCATGAAGAAACATAGGAAACCTGAAGCCCTATCTCTACTGAAACTATACCAACCCTTTAAAAACTAGAGAAGCACTCTGAGAGCACAGACCTCCGCCAAGCATGCAGCTCATTTCCACCACTGATCTTGTTCTTCCATAGAGATATCAGTGATTTCCGCCCAATTTCCCAATATAGAAGCCTTTGTTACGTCATAAACCCTCAGCTGCACTGCGCGCCTTGCCCTAGCAGAAACTAGAGCATGCACTTTAGTGCGCGCATGCAAACCTCAATACGCACAGCCTGAACTCCCAAGTTCATTGACCCTACCTGCCAAAATGTCAAAAATCCTTCATAAATTCCCCCAAAACTTGGATCACTACCAAAATTTAGTCATCTGTTACTTGTATCATTCTAAACCTTTCCTGCAAGCTTCATCCAAATCCGTTAACTACTTTTTGAGTTATTTTGCACACGGACAAACTTACTAACAAACGAACACACAAACCAACGGTAACGAAAACATAACCTCCTCCCTTGGCGGAGGCAATGAATAATAATGATGATTCTGGCAAACTCTCAATTCATATCTCACCCTTTCTCTCCAAGCTCATGGCACCTCTTCAACACGATTTTCTGAAGAAAAAAAAAAAAGATGACAAGCAGGGTAAACTTTACCATCGCGGTGTATAGAAATATTACATCTCTACCTATCTCTCTTCATCATAATCAACTTATAACATCTCTAACTTCACCAGACCCCATCTTATCTGTTTCAGACCAATGGAGTTCTGTAAAGTGATTCACAGTGACCTTTAACCTCTAACCTCTGTGAGACACATAGCTTTATCTCTAACTCCAAAATGTTTCACTCATCGTTGATCATGTCTGTCATTTGATTAAATCTATCCACACATATGAATTGAATCTACTCTTCAAACCTCGAAAAAATCCGAGAAATAAAATATTAATTACTTTGACATCTCCTTATATAACATGCACACTTTGTATCATATCAGTGTAGAACCAGTGACTACTAACAGTGTACGTGTAGTTGAAGTAATCAGTGGTTCTACAGCTCTGCTACCATACAACTAGTTTCAAATCCCTCCCCTTGCTTCCCCACTTCCCCACGCCTTTTAGCATCCCCCTTTCATTTGAAATGAATATATTACCTCAATCTTCCTGCATCCATTGGTCAGCATCTTGAGGTTGGTATTATTAATCTTTGTCCCCGACAAATCCAGGTGACGCAGTTCTCTACAAATATTCCCTTCAAACAAACAAAAAATCCCACAAACTTCAAATCATTGTCCAACAAGACTTTTTTTTTCAGATAAGTAAACAACGTATCTCACTGAGCATCACTAATAATATAGATCTAACAATTGTCAAATAGTACAATGGCAACATAAATACACATGAAGGTTTCATTGCTGAAGGTATCTGAATTATGTGTTATTGGTTGATTTCATCATCCATATTTTGTAGAAAAGAGGTGACATATAATGCGTTCATCCATTAACTAATGACACCACTGACAGTCTTTGGGCCTGGCATTGCACTATTGGAAAATACTAAACATTCTTATCAAAACTATTGGCTTCACCCATATATTCCATGTACAATCAAACAAGGATTAGCATTTTCGAACAAGCAAAATTCATAATTTGAAAAAAAATCTAAATAATAATGTTTATCTAAAATCTGAATGCTTAAATCACAGACCACAGAAATTTGCACAGCTTCACTGATGAATAACAGCACATCCAACTGTCAACACACAAGCTCTCTTTTCATTTTCAATCTATGCCATTAATGATGATAATCACTAACAGAACAGCAAGAATGGCAAATTTACAGCTGAATGAGTAGATAATTACAGACTTAATCATTTCTACATACAAGTGTATATACTTGTATAATCTAATAAGACCTCAATGAGGTACGACATCTTTACAATGATGTGGACTTCACACTCACCAATGCAGTTCAAAGACCTTGAGGTTATGAACCTCGGGGATGCTGACAGATCCAAGTGATGCAGGTTGCAGCATCCTTTCTTCAGAATGGACTTGAGTATGTTGTCATTGAGAGCGACAATATTACCTTTAAGAAGGGAAGGTTGCAATGAAAAACCAGGCTGTTGATGTAATGATATTTCAATCAAATTGACACCCCCTCCCTTTCAGATCTCGGCCTGATGTCAACTGCAAGATTATAGGTTATACGATAGAAAAATATTGATTTTCCTTTTTTTAAGTTTAAATCAATTATACAAATTTATGCAAGAAATCATATTTTCACCTGTAACTCCATTAAAAGGGCTAAAGGATTGCTAATCTTTGTGTCAGAATTTTTCAAGACACATCAAACAATTCTCTTGCAAAAAAAAAATCAATCAAAATTAATTTCTTCTATTTTTAATGTTTTGTTAACTTCTTATGTGATTTACTGCTTTTTGACCTTTTGTGCCTTATTGTTTTTTTGCCAAAATTTGTTGCAGACACTTTTCAAGCTTCTACATTACAATTAATCAATTTCAATGATTTAAAGTTGAAATAAACCTATTGATATGAATTCAACAATAAAAAAACCAATTTGCTTTGGATTTGCACACAATATCAGAAATTTGAGCTGATTTTGGTTTGACATGCATTGTACAAAACAGAGTACCTAGACATCCCAAAGTTGGTCTCACAATATGTGGGAGACTTCATGGAAAAAAGTCACAAAATGGCGAAGCAAAATCTTTGCATGTTGTGGAATCATCACATGAAATTTTGAAGGGGGGGTCAATTTGACACCCATCCGGTTAAGACAGGGTTAAAAGCGCATTATTTTTTGTCCTACAGCTATCATTACTTGTAAGCGTGGCTCGGCATAGCTGTGGCCTAACAAACACTGTTTCACAACTTTACCATCAGAAAAGGTGAATCCCTTGAAGACATTGTTGAAGTGCAGAGAGCGTTGAGACGGCCACGTATCTAACACCACTCTTCTCCATCTCCTGCAAACTTGGGAGACAAAAGGTGCTAAATCTATATTTCATCAAAATAGGACTGTTTGTAAAAAAAAAAAAAAAAAAAAAAAAAAAAAAAAAAAAAAAAAAAAACTTTAGATGACCCACATATTACTTGATAATTAGATGTGAAATGTTTCATTTCCATAAATAAAAATTCTTTGGATATATGGAGAATGAGAATGTGTAGAGGAAACAAATCATCCTAGAAAATATACATAAAGTCACAGAGACTAGTCACTAAATCAACATTTACCTGTTGAACACCTCCTCGCTAAAATTTTAGTTCCAAAAGGTGCTGAATCTACAAAATCTTAAAACAAAAAATATCAATGCATCAAAAATCACGGTAGACACACAGGTTTTTCTGAAGCATATTTTCTTTTTCCCATTGTGCGGTACTTGTACAGGATGTGAAGTCCTTGCATGAAACCACTTAAGAGCATGTGAAATAAAAATCCAGGTTTATCTTCATACTTTCATAAGTAAATTTAGCACCGTTTGGAAAGGAACTCTTCATATAAAGGAATGCAAATGGTCCACATGATCTGCCAAAGATTAGGCCCCCTCGGGTTAGAGTCATTATCAGGTGGGGAATCTAGATTAATCATGTTTTGTTTTTTTTCAGCTTGCTTTTCATTTAAAGCAATATAAAGAATGAATGCTATGTGAATTTCTACCACACGACTGGAAAGCTGATCTGAAATTATGACAGAAATTATGACATCTTGTAACATATATAAAGTGTTATATATTATAAAGAGGAAAAAAAAAAAGCATATTATGGGTTAGGGCCCTGTTTCATAAAGCTGTTCGTAAAGTTACGAACAACTTACGAGCGACTGGTGATCAGTTCTGATGTGCTATAGACCGATTCGGGGTCGTTGAGGGCAGCAGACAATTTGTGGCAGTGGGCGCAGCCATAAGCTCATTTTGCGGTGTCCCAGCCGACCCCCCTCCTCTCCCCCACCCCCAGGGCAACATGTTTATCGCGCACTTGTAACAAAGGTTCGCGCACTAAGCAAGCATTCGCGCAACTCAGTACGAGACGCCCATTGGCTAAAACAACCATGCATCAGTTTTTCATTCCGTGCGCGTGAGAAGGGTGGGGAGAGAGGAGGGGGGGTCGGCTGAGACACCGCAGTAATGGCGCTGCCCATGCCAAAAATACACATAGCGCGTCACAGAATCGGTCTATACCTATCAGAATTTCAATAATTCAGCACAAGACCTGATCACCAGTCGCTCGTAAGTTGTTCGTAACTTTACAAACAGCTTTATGAAACAGGGCCAGTGTCATAAGCTTCCTGCTCTAACATTTCAACAGTAATTGGAGGGACTTTAAGCATAAGACAAAAATCAATTTGGACAAACAAGGTGCACTTTGCAATCATGCCAGAGTATTCACAAGTACCTGAAAGACCTTTATTTTTTTAACAACAAACTCCTCTTATGACTTTCTCAAAGTGCTCCAAAAGAAAGTAACACCTAATGATAAATGTAAAAAGGGGGGAAAACATGTCTCTTTACCTGATTCAATTTGGATTTTCTCCTTAACACTGAGATAGCCAAAGATCATGGCCAGCACGTCATCGGGAAGATAATTATTGATGAGGGAGTCATCAGGAATTTCCTCCTTGCAGTCACCGCCCCAGTTATCCTCATCAGAAGCAACCTTTTCAGCTCCATCCTGACCCAAGGCTCCATCTGTTGAGGACACACCACCTTTCCTGGTCATACTCCTTGAACCACCCGTCTGTGAGGACCCGTCTACATCTTCCAGCTGCCTGTTGACTCCGCCCCTGATTTTCCGGGATCTGGTTTCCATGGCGCTACACTTCATCACTCTAGTTTTTTTGAGGAATGGCAGAGATCAATTTCTCACAACTTGAACAACATCTTTGAGGTACTGACGTCAGTTTTACTGATAGAGGGTAGGAAATCTAAAGCCATCAAACTAACTTTACTTTCATATCAGTCTTCTTAGAAAGAAACTTTCAACTCATAAATGCCATAGTTCAAGTTCAAGTTCAAGTTCAAATCTATTTGTTTTTCCACAATATATAAACATAAATCTCACTCAAATAGTGAATAACTAAACATACAAAAATCAAATCAAATAGTGAATAACTAAACATACAAAAAGTCACAGTCATGGTAGTTCAACTTTCCAGTAGGCCTGAAAATGTGCCATTGGGTGAATATAGTATTCTCTGTTTGTTTGTTGTTGTTGCTTTTTTTTTGGGGGGGGGGGGGGGGAAGGGAGATGTATTCTCTGAGCAGGCCCACCTCTTTTAATCAAGATGTGATGGTGGAACAAATAAAATAGAATCCAAGCATTACATTCTACACATTTGTTCATTTTGTGCTATTCCTTCTTCATCATTTCCCAACCCATTTTATCTTTAAGAGTGAAATTAAGATGTCTCCTTGACTTACATAAATAATGCATTTCATCTTGTGCCTTCATTCACTATTGTCAGAACATCAAACTTGACATAAAAACACACTAAAGAGAAATACCGTACCGTCCATCTAAGCTGAGCTCAAAGTGAGTTGCTCTTTTTGCTTTTGATGCCTCCTTTGGACAGCTGAATGTGATAAATGCCATTCTGTAAAAAAAGAGAACAACAGCATCTTCGATTCTACATTAATGAATTATTACATAATTACCACACAGCACATACAATGATTCTTCAAAATCCATACACTATACCAACAGACAATGTGACACATTAATGAAACAAAACAATTGTGTCACGAGTAGATTTCTGCGAGTGAAACAAATGAAATCATAAAATGATGTAGGCACTATCCATTCATCGTATACAGTTCATTGTCAGTATAGATTTTGACCTTGATGTTCATGACATAATTATGTTTACTATAAATTGGTTGTCAAAACTTAAAATAGATGAATTAAATCCCTGTCATACAGCATCCACTCACACTCTGAACATTGAAATTATAAAAAAAAAATAAAATGAAATAAAATAAACAAACTAACATAAAGAGAAGAAAATGATGATCAAATCCTGTCAGCTGTTTGAAAAATAACTGTGTGACACACATACAAAAAAAAAACCAACAACCTGGATTCAACTTCAGCCTTTCAGTATCAAATTTGTCAACACGCAGCAGTCTTGTGTCTTGATAAGACATCCAATTTCAACCTGTTTTTAACATTCTCAAAACTGTGTTCATTCAGGATTTGTGGGATCATTTGATTAAAGGACAATTTCACCTTCATAAACATAAGGATTGAGAGAATGCAGCAATATGAGTAGAACACATCAGCGAAAGTTTGAGGAAAATTGGACAATCGATGCAAAAGTTATGAATTTTTAAAATTTTTGTGTTGGAACCGCTGGATGAGGAGACTACTACAGCTTGTGAGTCATATGTGAACAACAGTATAAAGAAAATGTAAAGAAAATTCAACATATTTTCACTTTTTTCGCATAATAAAAGAGCACTTGACTTGCCTCTTTCTAAAGGCAGGGGGAATGATATTACCCCTAACATATGTCGGTAACGAGTCAAGGGAATGTGTACTTTTTTCAAAAGATGAAATTTTGTGAAATTCTCTTTCTATTTTCCTTATATTGTTGTACGCATGTGACATCTAAGTTATTCATACAATGCAGTAGTCTTCTCATCCAGTGGTTACTGCATTAAAACTTCAAAAATTCATAACTTTTGAACGGATTGTCCGATTTTCCTCAAACTTTCAATGATGTGTTCTGCTAATATTGCTACATTCTCTCAATCCTTACGTTTATGAAGGTGAACTTGTCCTTTAACAGCTACTCTTCATTCTAATCTACAATGATCTGCAATGAATGCATACACCAAAGGAAAAGAAACTGCCTTCCATGAAACTATCGCAGTATGAATTTTAAAATCTAAAGGACAAGTTCACCTTCATTAATGTAAGGATTGAGACAATGTAGCAATATTAGTAGAACACATCATTGAAAGTTTGAGGAAAATTGGACAATCCGTTCAAAAGTTATGCATTTTTGAAGTTTTAGTGCAGTCACCGCTGGATGAGAAGACTACTGCAGTGTATGATGTCACATGCGTACAACAATATAAGGAAAATATAAAGAGAATTTCACAAAATTTCATCTTTTGAAAAAAGTACATATTCCCTCGACTCGTTACTGACATATGTTATGGGTAATATTATTCCCATTGCCTTTAGAAAGAGGCAAGTCAAGTGCTCTTTTATTATGTAAAAAAAGAGAAAATATGTTGAATTTTCTTTACATTTTCTTTATACTGTTGTACTCATATGACATCACAAGCCTTAGTAGTCTCCTCATCCAGCGGTTCCAACACAAAAATTTTAAAAATTCATAACTTTTGCATCGATTGCCCAATTTTCCTCAAACCTTCACTGATGTGTTCTACTAATATTGCTGCATTCTCTCAATCCTTATGTTTATGAAGGTGAACTTGTCCTTTAATGATAGAGATGAACAGAGAGATGTAATTACCGTACCGATTATTCCTTTCCTTTCCTTTCTTTATCCCTCTGTTGTTCCTTATCTCTTTTGATGTTGCCTCCCTATTCATCCTTTTCCTTCAATGGTTGCCCTCATGGTCATCAGGATCATCACTGACCCTCCTCTGCCTTTTGTCTGTCTGCCCTCCTGCTCTAATCCCCCTCCCTTTACCTTATGGGCTCCGGATCCTTGCCCCGTGACCTCCCACCCTCTCCTTTGTTTTCTTTGTTCTGTGTACCCAGCCTGTCCCTGACTGTTCTTATTGTGTGAAGTCCTTATTATGTGATTGCTTTCCCTGCCTGTTTGTCATTTTGCCTCTGACGAAGATTCTGCTAGGATCGAAAGCTCAGGCCCCTTTTGACTCCATTTTACTCCATTGGCTCGCCCTTATTAGATAAGCAGTTTTCAGCAGCTTTTTTTGCTATCAATTATTCAGTTTGCAATAATTTGTGAATATTTGCAACAAAAACAACTTGACACAAGAATCGTTGATTTGGATGTAAAGACTTTGAAGAACAGAATGCCTCCAAAGCCCTCTGTGTGAAAGCGAAAGCAAAAGCAAAAGTTATTTGCTTACCCCCGGGATCTTCTCCTCTTGCCATCTCTGAGGAGATTCACCTGTGTAACTCGCCCAAAGTACTGGAAAAACTCACGCAGCTCAGATGTCCGCACCTGACAGAGACATGCAAACACGATATGCGAACGAAAGGGACAAGATCATAATTTTGGTACAACCCTACACCACCACTCCCAAAAATGATTTGAACTTTAATAAGGAAATGATCACCCGAAATTGTCACATCATCATCATTTTTTTTTTTTTTTTTTTTTTTTTTTTTGGGGGGGGGGGGGGGTAAGCAATGCACAAAGAATTATATTTTTGCAGAGGAAACATTTTTTCCAGCAAACCTGTAGCAATTACCCATCAAGTCTTTTTGTCCTGTGCATAAATAAGTGATGCTTACATTAACATTTACACTTATGACAAGCAATTGAAGGCATGCCTGACTTGAGTGAAATGCTTTTCACTTGGCAAGTGCTAGTGTGTACATTTGTCATTTGTCCCTTTGCCACTCTTTGCTCACATTCTAACCCCAACAGTTTTGAGTGTCAGCCAAGTGATGGGGGGGGGGGGACAGGTGATAAGTGGCAGATATCATGCATAGTACTAGTGCTGTATATGAAACACTTTCTGTTTATTACAGAAACTTTCAATGAATTACTAATTCTTGTTCACATTACCTAAGTGATACAATCAGAGTATACATCATTGTCAGTAGGATCTTCAGTTCAGTAGAGATAAATGTCTAGCACAAGATTCTTGGGAGTCTTCCAAAATAAGTAATTTATATACTTGCTTACAAATAAAGTTATCTCTGCAACATCCAGCTTTGATATTTATCATATGAACAAATGTGGGGAAGTTAAAGTGTCAGGGTTTGTGTATACATGATGTCAACACCGCAAAATGGCTTTCCATTTAATGTGTGATTGGAAATAGAAGAATTGACATCTCCACTATCCTGAGAATTCGAAATGATTCTGATGCCCTCTAGAATCTGAAGATGTCGACCTACTGATCCGCATAGCATTCTAATAGCATATACTCACCGAGAAGCTGATGTTACTGACGAACACCTTGCATGGATCGATCCCAGACAATGCATCCTCCTGGTAAGACTCTTCAGGTGGCGCTGACCTATCTGCTGCTGAAGGAGACACACGGCCCAGCGTTGCCTGGGTCATCACGTCTGGACTGGTGGTAGCTTCAGCATCATCACCACACGCAGACACAGGAAGGCTTCCAGCCTAAATCAGACAAGGTCATAGTCGGGAGCTCACAACTTGATTTGTGTTAAATATTTCATGCTATGCTAACACAGTCTTTTTCTCAATTTCAAAGCGATGTAAGACTATTAATCGGAAGGCACAAACTTTCTGAACTGAGTAGGCATAATATGCAGATCAGAATGAGATCAGGTAAGTCATGCCCATGCCTTCTCCCAGTTCTATTTCTGCAAAAAAAAATTAAAAAATAAAAAATAAAAAATAAATGACAAATAAAAAAAGAACTTTTAAGTTTATAATAGCAAAACAACTTATAAACAAAAGAAAAACTGCTCACTGTGAAATTACACAGCCTCATTTTCCTTACGTCATCATTGGAAATTATATAGTAACACATCTAGATCTTCTTTTTCCCCTTTCCCATTTTTGTATTGATACAATATAATATAGTCATAAATTTACTAGTGTTCAACATGAATGAAGGAAAAACTATCGCAACCAACGAGGGTACTGCAAGGGTAATAATTCATGCTTTATTAATAATCAATGTCCAATCAAAATCAGGTAAACCCCATCTCTGATGAATATGAGCCCTGCTTAGTTTACACCTGGGGTGGTATTCTGAAAATCTCCTAAGCCAGAAAGTTAGGAAGTGCCTAGGAAAGACAGAATTGGTATTCTGAAATTTCTTCCCAGGAACTTCTTAATGCAAATTTGCTTAGGCCATCCTTATCCCTGCCCACGTCCTTTCTTGACCCGTTGAGGACGAGCCCGGCCGAGTATACTCAGGCAAATGTCTATGGGAAATGCGTGTTATGTAGCAAATTCCTCAACGGGTTTAAGCCAATACGAAATGCCATATCATAAGGAACCAAACCAATGACAATCGCATATTATCATAACGTAGGGTTAAATACATGTTTGCATGGTATGTCCCCTTTTTCATGCCCATTTCGCACATCAAAGTAACGGGTACATGTTGCGCGCAGTGAATGGTGATCTATAATGACAAGCGCCCATGATGTCACAGTGTTTTGCAGCTTGCTCTATCTTAACAACATACTTTAAAGGGAACACAAACCCAAAGAGTAATGTGGATTGAGTAAAAGCAGTAACATTAGTAGAACACATCAGTGAAAGTTTGAGGAAAATCGGACAATCGATGCAAAAGTTATGAATTTTTAAAGTTTTGATGTTGGAACCGCTGGATGAGGAGACTACTAGAGGTTATGACGTATGAGAGGACCACGATATAAAGAAAATATAAAAGGAATTCCACAAAAACTCACTTTTCTAGCAAAATGAAAGAGTTCTTGACTAACCGCTTTCAGAAAGCAGGGGGAATAATTCACCCTACCCCTAACATATGTCAGTATCAAGTTGATGGAATGTGTAATTTTCATGAAAAATTAATTCTTATTGAATTCCCTTTTTATTTTCTTTATATTGTAGTCCACTCATACGTCATAACCTCTAGTAGTCTCCTTACCCAGCAGTTGCAACACCAAAACTTTAAAAATTCATAACTTTTGCATCGATTGCCCGATTTTTCTCAAACTTTCACTGATGTGTTCTACTAATATTACTGCTTTCACTCAATCGACATTGCTCTTTGGGTTTACTTTCCCTTTAATACGTGTAGGACAGGGATGGGGCTTTCCTAAATATCTTCCTAAAATTCTTTCCTCAGACAAGTTCATTCTAGAATACCAACTTCTTCCTCAGTCAGAAATTTGCATAGGACCCTATATCTCATCCTCATTTGCATATTTTTCTTTTTAAGTTTAATTTTAGAGTCTTCCCAGTTTAGAAAAAAAAATAGGAAGACACTTAGGAAGAAACTTAGGAAGATTTTCAGAATACCACTTTATCGAAAGGAAAAATCCTGACTTAGGAAGAAATTTCTTCTAAGGAAGGATTTCAGAATACCACCCCTAACGTTAGACTTTTCTACTAGTTCGTTTCTTGTTTCTAGGCCTGCACTAACCGTTACCGGTATAGTAGCCCTACTACATATCGACCACCCTTATTGAAACCGACCGCGTATAATTCGCGCACTGAACACTTAGTACGCACTTTTCTGCGCGCAAAGCACATAAAAATGGATTGGCTTTGAATGTAGATTAGGATGGTGTGGGAAAACGCGATAATTCACTGATCATTAATGGTTTTAATCAAGGACAAAATTTCGAATGAATATTTTCACCGAATCGTAATGACAGCACAATGTAATGTCTATGGAAGTTTCTAAAAGGCTTCTAAAAAGCTTCGTACAACACGGTGTTCAATACAACTCGGTTTACGTGCATTGTCAATGCAAAATCAGCGGTTGATCCTAAAAACGCGATTTACCGCGGGGAGCTGAAACGAGGCCACGCAAGTTCGTCGGCGATATTTTTGCACTGAAACTTCGAATCGAAAAGGGAACAACGGCATTTGATAGAGCTGGATTTTCTCAATCACGTAGGTCAAGTTTTTTACGTGAATTTCAGTGTTAAATATTCTTATCAAGCAAATAAACATTAGGCGGTCGATTAGTAGTAGGTCCAACCCTACAATATAAATTTAATTGGCAACCAACACGTTTCACAAGGCATGGGACTGTGTTACAGCTGAGGGGATCGAGAGAAATATCCATAAACACGGATAGTATCAACGCATTTCTTTTACATTTAAACAGAGCTGATACATCATTGTGTAACATACTGCCACCTGCTTGACTGTGACTCTTTTTCTGTGCTTCCAGAACCAATATACAACAACAGCTGCAGCTACGACAGCAAGCACCACACCACGGCCATTCATGGTAGAGTTCATCTTGCAGATGGTTAAAATCGTTCTCGGTCCCTGGTTACGGAGGGCGGAGGGCGGAGGGCGGGCCGACGTGACGCGACGTCTCTGGATGTGTGACTTGCATGCCGAGGGCGAGGCGGAAGCTGTTCCGAAGAGCTATTCTCAGGTGCCATGTCGGCGCCTCTTTGTCTCTTTACCATACATTGATTGTATCATAACTCCTTGATACAAATACTATCTTACTTCTTTCATTTCTGGTTGACAAAATATAGGCCCTATCCCGATAAAGTTACTTCCATTGATAATGGTAATTGCAATATGCTATGATGATGGTGATGATTATGATGATAATGATGATGATGATGATGATGATGATGGTGGTGGTGGTGGTGGTGATCGATGATGATAAATTGTAAATCAAAATGAATAAACCTAAAGTAATAAAAAGAGAAAAATACAAGGCCTATACAACTAAAGTGATAAAAAGAGAAAATACAAGGCCTATATTGATGAAAGGGTGACAGCACTGAAAACTATCTGAAGGGAGCTCTGTGCGAGAGCAGACCTCCACCAAGCAGCCATGATTGAAATATCGCCGTTTCGTCTGCATACCCTATAGAGGTACAAAGGGACACATACTCAGTAGGCCTACATTTGGTGAAAACCCGATCATCCGTGCTGATCTTGAGTTAACCAAAGTGGGAGATCAAAGTTTATAATCATGATGCCCTCTTTATGACCCCAATGACTTTTGCCCTTCGACGTCGTGACCCCAAATTAAATTGTTTCTTTCTTATATTACAGTCAAAGAAAACAACAAGAGTAACGTGTTCTATATGGTGTTCCTCAGGCGTCAGGGGAACATTTCTTTTTTTTTTTGGGGGGGGGGGAGGGGGTAGGCTTTGTTGTTTATCATGTAATGAATGACTTGCCTCGGACAGTTCAAAACTGGCAATCGATATCGCTTTATGCGGATGACACTAATATGCATATACTAATAACTTTGAACTTGAAAAAGTTCTTAATGATGATCTAAATGATAATTATTATGTATGAATGGTTATGAGGGCCTACTTCATAATAAACATCTGTTCAATGTTAAAAAACGAGTCTTTGTTAATAGGTACCAAACGTTATCGTAAGAAGTTTGGGAATGTCAGCATAAAATTGATGGCAATTCTCTAGAAAAAGTAGAAAGTTGTAAAATCTGGTTGTTATTATTGATATATAGAGTTTACTTGGAAACCACAAGTTAAGAGTATAAAAAGTATAAAGTGTTACGTAATTTCTATGCACGTTGAAGATCCCGCTTATAAGGAGCAGGGTGTTTAACCCGGTGAAGTGGTCCTGCCTAACATTAAACTGGACCTCATGGAAGACCAGCTATTGAAGCTGAATATTGGCTATCGAGCCGTGTTCTCAGATGGAAATGACAGGGCCGGCGGAAAAAGCGTGGGGGCCCACTTCCGGATTTCATGAGCTAACAAAAAACAAAAAACAAAAAACAAAAAATAACAAAACCAAAACAAAAAATGGTCTTCAGCTCCTCTCTCCCCTTCCATTTCCGGGTTTCTTCATCTGACAAGCAAAAAAAAAAAATAAAATAAAATAAAAAAAAAAAAGCTCGGATCTCCCCCTTCCATTTCCGTTTTTTTTTAATCTGACAACCAAAAAAAAAAAAAAAAAGAAAAAAAGAAAAAAAAAGGTCTTCAGTGGAAAAACATAACCTTACCGCGTTCACACTTTAAGATCTCTATATATTTCTATATAGTGCCACTTACGTACTTCCGGGTTAAAAAAAAAGTGTGGGGGCCCAAAGTGATGACACCTTATGTATTCCTTTGTATGGTGCACAAATAGTGTGGGGGCCCGAGCCCCCACGGCTCCCACGGTTCCGCCGGCCATGAATGAAACAAACAAACAGGACAAACCAAAACACCGCACTAACCCCTTATTGTACAATGATTCGACCTCATTTTGAGTACTGTATACGCAATCTGGATGAAACCAAATTCTGGTAACTAAAAAGACTGAGCAGATACTATTACAGACAGAGCCTTGCGAACTGTTCTGAAAGTGGATCATCGTCACAATAGACGAGATTATGGTAGGCTTCATATTGACTGTCTCGATTACAGTTCGTTTTTCCGAAGGTTCTTTACTCCGAAGGTTCATTATTCCGAAGATTCGTTATTTCGAAGGTTCGTTAATCTGAAAATGTGATAAGGTCATGCTATTCCGAAGATTCATTAATCCGAAAATGAAATAAGGTTCGTTATTCCGAAGGTTCGTTGATCCGAAAATGAAACAAAGCTCGTTATTCCGAATGTTTGTTACGGACCCTATCTCATTTTGGATGAACGAACCTTCGGAATAACGAACCCTATTTCATTTTCGGATTAACGAACCTTCGGAATAACGCCATAATGTTCGGATTAACGAACCCTTTTTCATTTCCAGATTAACGAACCGCTAGGTATAGGGAATTTGTGTGTTTCGGATTAACGAACCTTCGGAATAACGAACCTTCGGACTTAACGAAGTTTCGGAATAACGAACAGCACCCACTGTCTCAATGCCGAAGTAAAAATAATAAAAAAAAGACGTCCTTGCTTTCATTTATAAAGTATAATCTCCTACCTGATTTTCTGACTCATCAAGTTATCACCGAAAATACGTAATTACAAACTCAGGAATTCGGCGTTTAAAGTATACTGCACAACCAAAATCCCAAACCAATTTCTGTAAAAGTAGCACCATTTAAATCTACGAGGACATGTACCAGGCTAGCACATTGCTGAAGGATAATCTTCTTACCTGAATTTAGAGTGTTGAGTAACAATTTCTATCATGATTTTTTTTTTTTTTTCGGAGCTAGGGCCTATACGTCTCTTTGTGAATGGACACCGGTAATTGCTTTTGTATTTGATTCTGCCAAAGAGTGCTGCGTAATTTTTTAGATTTTTTTTTTCATTGTAATGATATCTATGATTGTGTTTGAACTACCTTATACGTTGATTGTTTATCACTGTGGTTTTTTTTTTTTTTTTTTTTTTTTTTTTTTTTTTTTTACATGATACGGACTTGCTGAAAAACAGCCAAACCGCTGACTGCAAGTATTTTAACCTGTGTATAAAACAAGCAAGCAAACAAACAAACAAACTGTATTATGATCACAGTCTCCAAGTTTGATGAAAATCTGATTATCCGTTCTTGAATTGTTGGATTACGTCTTTTATGTCCTTTATGACCCTGTGACATTTGACCTTTGTCCTTATGGCCCTAAAATGTAATCGTGTTTTTTTTTTAATCTATCTATGAACCCCCGCCAAGTTTGGTGAAAAATCCGATCATTGTTCTTGAGTTATTGGGAGATTAAGCTTTTTTATGTCTTCTATTTTTAGATATCTATGAGATCAATATTGACGGGCAGCAAAGGAAATAAGAAATGGTAAAAAGGCTATGTCGCATAATATCCCTCACAAATTAATTTATGTCTCCTGATTGGTCGAGAGCATTGAAAGTGACAAAACATATTTCCACTATGAAATCCTTGTCCCATCGGAGTCCAACTATTTTCCTAAGGAAAAAAAAAATCAAAAAAGATATCACGCTTGTATTTTGTTTTGTTTGTTTTTTTCACTAGAACCTCTCAGGCCCGGTAATGTTTGCATACCAGACTACCCAGTGGCCTATTGTGTGTTGTTGTTCTTTTCTGTTCTGCATTGTGCTAAATAGACTATTATTTTCGTAGCTAACTCATATGTACATTTCGGAAAATGACCCTTCTTTTTTTCAAGTTTGTTAGGGACTTCACTTATTCTTCAAATCGACAAAATTTCAAGGCTTGCCCGACGTAACAATTTACATAATTCATATTAAAACAAGAGTGCGGGATCCTACTTGCGTAAACCAGCAGGTAACCAGTGGGAAACACCTGTTTATTGCTTATCATACCTGGGCCCCTTTTTATCAAAAGATAATGGATCACAAATGTCCTTACTACACAGGCTACCATACACTTATAACATGATAGAAATCATCTTATTATAATCAATTATAACTCTTCATAAAACAGGGCCCAATTACTCTTTTTTTCTGCTCATGCTCAAAGTGGAACTACGAAATGGATTTGTGTGTGTGTGTGTGTCTGTGTGTCTGTCTGTCTGTGTGTGTGTCTGTGTGTGTGCACAAATCCCATACCAACCTGTGTCTCCCTTATAGTCTTCGACCAACCCCCCCCCCCCCCCCCTTCTTCCACACAACACTCGCATGGCATAGCTTTTAATATAACGAGTACTAGTATGAAGAGCAAAATCTTCCGGGATTCTTGTCTCGTCCACCATCAGACAATAGGCATCATATTACCTGTTGTCGAAAGTCTTTTGAGCAGTCACTGCTATTGTCTATTTATCTTGGTCTTTCACTGCTTCCTGTGCAACTTAAAGTCGGACGATCGTCACCCTTAAAGGTGTGATTTCACGGAGCGCGCGAACGATTTGCGAAGGACGCGAATAGCAAAATCCAGCATTCGTATTTTTGTCTGCAAAAGATCGCCAAACGAACGTGAGGGTTCGGAAGCGTCGTCAATACTTACGTTCGCGAATGTCGTTTTTACTTCGGCGAGAATTTCAAAAAAGTTTGAAATTTTTTGCGAATCTTTTCCGCACACTTGGTCGTGATTTGCTCGTGAATTGTTCTCGAAAGTGTCTTTAAAGCCTCGTCATATGCGCAAGACCTTCGCAAGACACGCGCGATGTTCGCAAAAATGTTCGTGAAACCCCAAACAGACTCCGAAACTTTGGAGAATGTCTCGCGTATGTTACGCGAAATCTGCGAAGTTTTTCCGATCATTTCAAGACGTAACCGCAAACTGTTCGAGAACCTTTTGAGACATTCTCGCGTTAACGTATAGCGCATGATTGGGGGATGTATGACCTATACGTTTTCTACAAATAGAAATCGTAGCCTACATCTAAACATTAAACAATTATTAACAACTATAGTATTAAAAAAAAAACAGGAAATTAAAGACTAGCAAAGAGAAAGACATGTTTGATATAAAAAAAATGGCAGAATACACTTAAAATTAATCTAAAGTTTGTAAAATTTCATTTGAACTATAGAGATTATGTGTTGGAGGAACTGCAAAAAAAAAGCAATCAAATGCTTTACTAGTGGAGATAGGTCCTCGGGAAAAAAAAAATGTAGGCAAGTACACGATAGAGAAATGAGAAGAAAAGAAATGAGAAATACAGGAAAGAAAAAAATTCAACACAAGACAGCTTCCACCTCTCCTTGGGTACATTTTCTCCCATAATTATTGAAAATTTGTCGTTGTTCGCATTTCCGTCGCGTGTTCTTCGTGTACGTAACATGCTGTACTTTAGCAATGATACACACGACATTCGCACATACGTCGTGGGAACTTCGCACAAATTGCGCAAGAATAGTTTTCGGCTTCATTGTCGGAACACATTCGGAGAAAAACTTTTCCGAATGTTGGATTTTGCCATTCGCGTCCTTCGCAAATCGTTCGCGTGCTCCGTGAAATCACACCTTAATGCTACTCATTCCACAGAAGATTGGTCATTACCCTGTGTATATCCAACTTTGACATCTAAGGACAATGTGAGGTCAGACTTTTAGAATATCAAAATTTGTGTAGGATTACAATTATTTACGTTTGGCTTCATTGGTTTAATCCTTAAAGTTTAATCATTTACAAATCACGCCTTGACGTTATAATCAAAGCATGTATGCATATTCCACAGAGCATTGGTTCATAGTAAAAGGTTTCAGGAATGTGAGCGGTCAATTACTTCAGAAATGAAGCTTACGTGTCTTCAGTGATGGCAGTGACCTCAAATACCGTGTGTCCCCCCCCCCCCCCCAAAAAAAAAAAAAAAAAAAAAAATTACAACGGGACACTCCGCAATGATATCTTTAAAAATATCGAATCAATCTAAATACAAATTCAGGGATTCCTGACATCTTTTACAAAATTCCTCATTTCTCTTTGACCACTGAAGCAAATCGAATGGGGTTTACTAAAAAATAGAGCTAAAATTTTATATTTTAAGACCCTGGAGTAGCATTCAGACAATTTAATCATATTGTGTGTTATCAATGCGAAAATCTGATTGTATTTTCTGGGGGGACATACTGTATAATATCTATGTGTGGGTTAGGTGTGCAGCCTAGCTTGCATGAAATTATGTGCAACATTTTCAAATTTGCACTGGACAAAATTTGTACGCTTAAACATGGAAAGTGGGGAGAGGAGTACCATATTTTGGGTTGATGCTTAATAGTAATAAATACTATGTGAACAGGCATATGGCAAAGTCCCTTGAACTGGATGAAAGGGTGAAAGATGCTAACCAGAGAACAACAGGCCCACCTCATGAGGTGTACGTCACATGTCAAACAACTCAAGAGTCGTACAGCCCATGAGTTACGCAGCTCACGAGTCATACATCCTGTGACCTAAACACTAGGGCCCGAATTCTCAAAGGTGGAATAACTTTATCACACCGCTTATTCCGCCGATTTATTACGCCTCTTATGCAAATCAGGCCCTCGTGACTTAAAATGACGCGATTTATTCCCCGGAATCTATTCTCAAACGTGGAATAACTTGTTCCCCGGAATAACTATTCTGCGGAATAGTTATTCCAGCTTTGAAAATTCGGGCCTAGATGAACAAGGTCCATGAGCTCGACATCAAATATAATAGGCCCTCAAGCTGTGCGGTCCGCGAGCTCGACCCTGGAGGAGAACTTGGCACACGGTACGAGATTAATATTATGTATTTCAGAGAGCTTAACCTATTCAGTGTAAAGGTCTTGTGGACCTCCCCCCCCCCCCCCCCCCCCATGTGTCGGACTCTTATGGGAAATGCTACCTAGTTTCGAGCTCGTGGGCTGTATGGTTCCGATAACTGACTCATGGTCCTGAAGCATACAGTGACGTCATGGACCATCTGGAAACCGACATACTGTGAGGCCTAACATGCATTCCACATGAAGTAATCCTGTGTCTTGCTATTGTCATCCAGTTAAGTTTAGGTCATTAAGTCAGGCAACTTGGGGCATTTTTTTTTTATGACATCTGTAGGTACCTCACCTCCAAATAGGTGTGGAACTACTATTTGCTCTTATTGTCTTCTTTATACTCGATACTACTTAACAATTGGGCCTGGCCAAGAGCTGTGCCCCCATGCCCAAATATTGCTTGTTTCCAATATGGCCGCCATCCGGTTTGCATCCAATGTGTGAATCAGGGTAATATGGCAGCGGGTAATATCATCCGGTTAAAACTCTCTACCAGCAAGTGATGATTCAGTGTAACCTCCTGCTGAAATTGGTCTAGATGTGTACCCTCGATCTCTTTCAAGACAGGGCAGCATCTACGTCTTCAGTGAAGCACGCGATTGAGCTTACATTGCACGGATCGTCACACAGATATCCACCACTAACTAAAACGGACATCCTGAGGTCAGACCAGCGTTCTTCCAGGTGCACAGCCACTGTATGCGATCATCAGAGTCTTCCACTGGCAATATCTAAACAGTTTGGGTGAAGGCAAACTTGTCTCTGTGATGGGTGCATTGCGCATAGAGTACAGGATGCACGAGATGATAAGAAAGCTTCTTTTTGACTCGCGGGATAGGCTACAATCCTTTCTCAGGCAAAGGTTCTGAAGTATCGGATCGTGCTCAGTCTGCACACAGTGAGCTTAACACCATATCGAGTATACGTGTGCAATGATTGTGTGTAATGATATGGGAAAATGCATGGAGAAATCAAAATAATCAATCTTGCAATGTTGTTGTTTATTATTTTCCCTCTCCATCACGAGTATATTATGGAACGTGTTGATTATTCACGTGAAGTTGTGATGTCGGAAAATGTAAGGCTGTATGGCAGGTGGCCTATTGCAGGTGGCCTTCAATTTGTTTTTCACATTATATTGACATGTATAACAGACTGTAACTCACCAAAATGCCTCTTGAAATGTTTTGAAAAACTTCTGCTTGATTTCACACGAGCGGATAATTATCAATTGTCTTTCTGCTATCATCGTGTGTGAAACAAAGTATTGTTCCTCTTCAAAATTAATCTGCAATTACTGTTGGTGCTTATAAGACATTCCAACCCACCTCCAGCCTAGACATCCGTAGGCGTTGTGACGTAGAGCGGGATCTGAACATCTCTCATGAAGCGAGACTTTTCTTTTCTTCTCTTTTCTTTTCTTTTCTTTTCTTTTCCCCACTAACAATGTGAAACAAAGTATTGTTTCTCTTCAAAAGATAGCGTGCCAATTAATCTGTGCTTCGGTTGATGCTCTAAACAAGACATTCCAACCCACCTCCAGCAAATGTCCAGCTTAGATATCCGTAGGCGTTGTGGTGTAGACATGGAGCGAGACTTCTCTTTTCCCCACTCACAACTAAGTTTAGCAGGAAACATAGAACAATTCGCACATACTGTTTACATTTCCCATCACATGCTTTGAACATCGGAATTTTCATGCACACATTTTCCCTGGAATTTTGTCAAGAACTTTTCAACACAATACATGTTCAAAAGAAACCATTTGGTTCATACATAATTTGATTAAAGAGGCCTACTTATCACCGTCCACGTACTCGAACAGTTTTCGCTAAAGATACAAGTATGTTTGGTATGGTATGGTATTTATTTCCGTATAAAAAAACAATAAAAACGGGTGAATTGCCCATATTCAGCGTTGCCAACATGGCAACGCTGTTCTTCCATGGGGTCCACATACAGTGAATACAATATACAATTTAATGGACACGTACAAAATGAAACCAACGTTTATACAAACATGCAGGTGGAAACACATACGGTAAATTGAGAGAGGAAAAAAAAAACAACGGATAATGGAAAAGCCTTAAAGGCAGTTAGATATAACAATGAACAAATCAAAATATGTTTAAATATAAAGTGGAGTGTTTGGAAATAAAATCCTCAATCATATCTATGCAGTGAAAAAAAAGACCAGATTGTTGTAAAATAGTTACTTTGATAAATTTAGATTTACGAATTTACGATTTACGAATTGCATAAAAACTCGTTTACATGGGGTTAAAATCATGAACAAATGACAAAAATTCAAGAGCAAATCCAAAGAATAAATAAAACAATTGGAAATTAATACCGGGCATGCAATCGCAACATTAAAATGGAAAGAAACAATTATAGAAAAATACTACACCAAAACAGATTATATCACATTATATATTACTTCAAGAAAGACAATTGAGTGAGATTTGAGTAACAAGTATGAAAAATATAAGAACAGACTGCAAACAGTAGAATGATTTGCCCCTTAACAAATCAGACTACATCTCTTGAAATGTCTTCAAACGTCATTCCTCTTCAACGATTTCTCTCTTATATATATATATATATATATATATATATATATATATATATATATATATCAAGAGTAAAATCAGTCGTATAAACACCGCAGGAGCCAAAAATTTTTTGCTTGGCTAAAGACTTTGATAAAGGTCTTTGACCGAAACGTCAGTCCAATTTTTTGGCTCCTGCGGTGTTTATACGACTGATTTTACTCTTGATATCTATTTACTACACACCGACGCAGAACTTTCATGTTTTGATATATTTATATATTTATATATATATATATATATATATATATATATATATATATATGTATATACGTATATATATATATACGTAAATATATATACATCAATATATATATATATATATATACGTACATATATATATATATATATATATATGGGTGAAAACGTTGAACGATGTACAATTGGCCATTTTCGGGCTTTGCGATATTCAAACCCTTGTGAAATTGTCACCTGTGGGTATTTTTCATAGTTTTAGGTATCATTTGGTAGGGGAGGGTTGTGCCTTTCAGAAAATATACACTTTGTATTGTTGTTACCGCATTTCCTTAAAAAAAATAATGCCTTAGAGCTGAAAAAAAATGGACACAAATTCATATTTTATGAAAAAATCCCAGAATCAGACGTCGCAATTTTTGTTCTTATCCAATTCTACAGCTTTGTTTTTCCTTGTGAGTAAGCCCACATACTCCAACTATTTAATCAAGTACCTCTGCCATGAACGTGTTTATTACTTATCTTATTAGGAACTTTTGAATTCACTCATGTCTGAAAAAGAACGTCTCTGAATGAATTATCTTTTCCTTGACGCATAAATTTCAGGATGAATATGAAAACATGTAAGGCCATATTTATTTAGCGTCTTATCCATACTACCATTCCATCAAAATTTGTGAGTGAGCTGTATAAATAATCGCGTGGTGGCTCATTAAAGAAAATTATACTGAATAACCATCAGAGATGTTCGATTGGTTAATGGTGTCATTAATGAAAGTTAATTATGCTTGAGATAAAAACTGGTGATCAGTACGTCAGTGTGAGCCAGGCGATTATGATGATTGGCAACAAGAGCAACATACTGTCCATAAAAATGAGTTCGAGTTGAAAATCCAAATTGGCAAACGTCTCTGATCAAAGCGAATGTCTCTGATTGAAAATCTCTGAAGGGATATTCCCTCATCTGACACTTACACACTGCATGATACTTTATTCACTGTTATTTGCGCGCTTATATTACGCACTGACGCGCCATCCTGGAATCGAGTCGGCATAATTCAACAACGGAAATGCCCACAAATCCTGAAAATGTGAGTAATAACAAAAACTTTCCTGGTGTTTGTGCCGATTTATAAGAGTTATCATTCCGTAGATTTGCCAATTAGTATCATTTGTGAAATTATGTATTTTAAACTTTGGATTAGAAATAAATTAAAGAAGGATAGACAGTAGATATGTAAGATTCTACATGAAGATCAAAGGCCGCACGTCTCTGAGCAAAATGAAAAACGTCTCTGATAATCACTGTTTCATGAAATAAAGACATCCATTCTACAAATTATGAGAACATTAAAGTAAAATTAGGTCTTGATGGGTGCGGTTAGTATTATAGGAACAAGAAGAAGTTTACACGGGCGTGTTATATTTATTAAGAAAAATGAAGCTTCCTGAAAAATGTTGAAAATATGTAGAAGAGTTTCAAATTTAAGGTTTTCTGTTGATTGAGCAAGTGTAAACACATTGCCTGGACAGAAACTGTGCTTTATGACTAGTAATAGGTCAGTAGTCTATAGTTATAATGTAGTAGTCACTTTGAATTACGTATTTTTTGTGAGAGAAGCAGAAATGTAAGAAAAACAGGTTTAGGTCAGGGACGTTCTCTGAACAAATAAGATCTGTTCTCAGACCAATATTAATGACCCATCATGGCGAATTGCTGCCTACGTTTGTAGCACGTCATAGGTTCCTCAATCCAAATATAATGCTAATATCTTGTAAAAATCAAACCCATTAAATACTGATAAGCAAAGATGTTTACGTCAGAGACGTTATACGGGACGTTTTACATATTTTCAACTACTAAAATTTTGGAGTAGATCTTTCATTATTCCACAGTAGATGGCCCTCGTATACATACATTGTTCTAGGTAATTTGCGCAATCTAAAAACAATGTTGATTTTATAATTTTGATCAGAGACGTTCATTTTGTGCGAACATTGCTCCAGTGCACGGCAAGTTAACTTTAATATAATTTTTACTCTATTTTTTTTTTCTTACAGCAAGATAGGAAGACCGGATGGATTGTAAACACTCCGAATATCCTGTTTAGGATCTTTAGTCTCAGTCATGTTCATGGAGCCTACAAGTTCCAGACCACGGCCGTGGTACTGGCAAGACCGGACGGACATCTTGGAAGTGCCATCTGTTTACACAATAATGACTTTCCCAACCCCGGTTTCAGGTATCGCAAGCGACAAAGTCGATACAAGTGCTGTACTATGCACTGATTGAGGACATTGAATACGAAATGAAGGAGAAATTCAGTTCAATGTTATAATGCCGACACCGTTTTTAATGCACGTCAATACGTTTGCTTTTGAGACTGTGAAATTTGAGGCTTACGCTAAGAAGTAAAGGTTCAAATAATTTGCTCTCAATTTGAAACAATGGCAGGACACACTTGAACCCTTAATTATGTTTAATTGCACCCTTACTTAACTGCCTTTATGAATTTTTGCCAATTCCTGCAAATAAGGTTTTTGTACAGTGGATAAGAATATGCAAATGAGTGAGCTAACCATGTCATAACCTCTCCATTTACCATTGATCGTGTACAAAAAATAAAACATGAAACATATGAATGAAACATAATGCTATTCCTGGTTGATTACCTTCGGAATAGTGATCAGTTACATATATACCCGGATTTAAGCCTGGGCATAATTATGTTCGAATTAAAAAACTGGAAATTTCAAAATATTATGTTCAAATGTTATGGCAAGTTGTGAGGGGATGACATGCTCATTTTGCCATTTGCAGATTCATAATGACCATTCAAAAACTGTTTACTGAAGAACTAGCGAAACTTCAAAATGTCACAACCTTCTCATTTTTGTGGAGCCCGTATGATTTTCTTTCTTATCAGCGAATAACGTTATACATTTGGGCTGAATTTCCCCTTTAATGAAGCTTTTTCCTTTGGAAGTAAGTGAAATATTCTTGTGATATTTTTGAGGTTTGTAAGCCAAATACATGAGAAAAGGAAAAATACTAACGTCTGTGATGAAACAAAGAAACGTCTATTAAGAATGTCCCTTACCTGGTTTCCACTATGAACACTATGCATCACCTTTGAGTTGAAGGAAGAAGGATTAATAATCCCCTAACGATGTGACAGATAAAATGTGATATTGTTATGTTATCATTGCCAACCTCTTGAAAGAGGTTTTCATTTCACTTTTGGTCAACAAACAGTTGCTATACCATACTGTCGATATTTTTTTGAGTTTGGTGTTGTTTTCCTTCTTCACATTTCACAGTTGGTCATGTGTGTGTGTGTGTGTGTGTGTGTGCCTGCGCGCGTGTGGGTGTACTATTCAGACAGAGGAACTGGGAAAATCAAAACATTTTACGCTCCTGCGAGCTTATGTGGTTTTCTCTTAATCTTAAATTTTATATGAACTTAAACAATTTGAATCATGTCTATCTTTAGCGCAACCTGTTGGGGGAGCAAGGTTGTTATAGATAAATAAATGAATAGATAGATAGATGGATAGATAGATGAATAAATAAATAAATAAATAAATAAATAAATAAATAAATAAATAAATAAGTAAATAAATAAATACGTATTTATATATCGAAATATCAATGGCTACGCTGGATATATCTCAGGTATGCATAATCATGTACGGCTTACGTGATACTACACACTGTAGTACTTCTATCCTTATTCAGTCAGTTTTGTTTTGTTTTGTTTTTTTTTACGTGATTGAGCAAGCGACTATTAAAACAGTTTCATGGAACAAGAGGGAAAATTAATTTGAATGTGCTTTGTCAAAAATTTTGTCGGTTCCATTTGTCCGAGCTCTTTATCGTTTTGGCAAGTACTAGTATACAAGACTGTCCACATGTTTCGACACATCACTGAACAAGACATGAATGATTGGGGTTCCAATAAGTCTAGAATGACTTATTAAGTCGTGAATGGTGATTATGCAATTAGACAAAATCAATCACCTGGTTCTGTTTTAATGAAGACTGGAAAAACAAGAAATGCTCAAAGATGGTTTTCTGTTTCCATTACAAAAAAAAAAGTGTCTTTGTTACTTCACTTTGATACAAAATATTGAGAAAAAATATTCACCTCTGACATTACAGCGTGTGCAGTGCTCTGGGATCCATCCACTTGACAGAAGTCTTGGTGTCTTCTAAGATTAACAATGCAAATGAATACACTTTCTTTAATCTTTCTCTATGTCAGGGATCTGTACACGAAGTCACGACAAATATCTGTTTGTGCGTATAATGAATAATGCGAATTATTCGACCCAAACTTCATTCAATCTACTAATGAACCAATGCTAACTATATTAACCGATAACATAATACGACATCATACAGTGGTTTGAAAACTTTACTCAAAGGACTAAGCGGCTAGGATAGCGCAGTAATATACAAAGTTATAATATACAAGAGATAGATACATTTCTATTTCCACCTTCTAAAAACTTGAAATATATTGTACATGCGTCAATGGGCGTATTATAGAGGCTTTCCTGCCCGAACTTAATCTAGCTAGCTACCTCCTTCACTGACATTACAGAAACAAAAACAAAAAAAAAAGCAGCTTGTCTACATTTCCATCAATATAAGCAGGGAGGTGGGTGCACAGCACATCATATATGTCATCCCAAGTCTTTTGAATGGTGAGAGAGGAAGCTTGCCGAGAAATAGAGATAAAAAGCACATTCTCTTGAATACATCTCTGCATTGGTCCCCTGTATAGGCAGTCAACCTTTGTTATCAAAGCCAAAGAACCTATCAGCATCTTGTATCATTCTACGGGGGTCAAGTTCATTCCCCTTTGTTTTATTCTCCAGAGTGCCTACTGAAATCACCCAGTGTACATTGGGCTATGTGAACACTTTTATCTTTTATCTCCATAATACGGTGATATCTATGCTGTACTCTCTGCATCAAGCACGCTTCTCAAAGTCACATAGAATAAAGATGAAGTTACAAACATCTACAGTCCGTCATTAAGCTTGCTGAAAGTGGTGTTCCCCACCAATACCACTCCATATTAATAACACTAAAGCATATATGAAAACAAAACTACATACCCATTCTTAGTTGCTAATGCACTTCGGGCGACTGAAATGCCATCTTCATTAACCACTTGTTTGTCAATTAAACTTCATACAGTAATTATTTGGTAGAACCAAACACTCTCAAGTTATCATAATTATGTAATATAATGAACGCCACATATCATGTTAATCAATGTAAAATAGTATAGGCACATCATGCATAATTATGTTCTCACCTTAGTACTACGGGTAAGGGACTGGACTGGCTAGCCACAGGAGCAGGTTGATTAAAATGACGTTGCAACTAGATTACTGTGATATATCTTGCATATAATATATTATGTGTGGATAGGAAATAAATGAAATTCACATTTAAATATCACATGCAATGAGCGGGTGCGAATACACGGGAAGGGGGTGGGGGTGGGAGTGCTGATATTACAGTGACCCTCACGTATATAAAGTGCATATTCTTGAACAGGGTGTTCTGGAACCCTTCAATACACATTGTTACCTTAGTGATAGTGATAATGCCCGCCAAGTTTGTTGACAAATTTAACCGTGCTTTCAGGAAGAAGAGGAAAATAATTATGCAAATCAGGCTCCATTTTGGCCACTCCACCCCCATCCCCACCCTCCCTACACACACGCACACACACACACACACACACACACACACGCACACGCACACGCACACACACACACACACACACACACACAAACAGGCCCTACCTCGGAACTGCCATTACTGAAAACTTCAGTCACAATCTTATTTACTCATATTCAGTTGTAGCACCAACCTAGCTTATTACGTCTGGTTCTGAAGAAGATTTGTAAAGATCCCTAAAGTGGGGTCAATTTTTTTTTTTTTTTAAATCTGACACACTTTTGCAAGAAGAAAATTAAAATGAGAAAACTTTCTAGCACAGTATACTTTGATTCCAATATTCCACGTCACATTGATGTATAAATACACATAACAAAACAAACAAGACACAAGATAATATAGTGGCTCATGACAAGCAATCATGTCAGCATGTGATACCAAATCTGAATAAGACTACTCTCATCAATAAGATGTGAAATATAAAGGAGGCAAAACGCTGAAACTAGAAGCAAAACAAGTGCGTAGGGCCTACTAAACTTGATTTGCCGTGCGTTAAGAGATCATTATGAAATAATATTTGAAGGGTTCTCGTCAGGCAACTTATAATCATTGGGTAGCATTGAGTTAAATTTTTGTTGGACCCCAAAATTGGACCATGACTTGCACCCCCTAATCCATCCCGCATCTGCGAAAAACAAACGTACAGTCACGAGTCTTCTTACTAGTTAACTTAATTACTTAAACCATAAACTAAGCTTATCCATTCCCGTCAGTAGATTTGCAGAGATTTCTTGAATTTCGGGGCTTTGCACCCCATCCCCTCCAGGAACAATTTGCAATTACATCTGGCAATTTTAGTGAAAACTTGACCATTCATTTCAAGAAGAGGTTAAATGAAAAATTTAGGCCCTCAAACTTTTACCCCTTCCAGCATAAATTGCAACCGGTTTTGTTATTTATCAATTGATATATGATACACTGTGCTTCACTTTGTATTATTGTTCTTGCTTTGCATTAATTTTCTCATGTACATTACTTGACTTTAAAGGGATCGTACAGTTTTGGTTGAGACCTAATTTCAGGTTTCTAACATTTTTTGGTGAAATAATGAGAAACTTCTTATGTAATATGAAAGAGCATGTAATTCCATGAGGAATTCAACGTTTATTTGATGAAAATTGGTTTTGAAACGACTGAGATATCCAAAACAGAGCGATTCTAATTTAGTGTGGGACCCACAATTTTTTTTTTGTTGCGATCGCTTTGTTTTACTTTGTTTTTGGATGTTTCAGTCATTCCAAACCTGATTTTCTTCAAATAAATTTTGAATTCCTCTTAAAATGGTATGCTCTGTACTATTTCATAAGTGTTTTCTTGGTATCTCGCAAAAAGTTAAAAGCCCACTTCTTATCTTCACCAATACTGCACCATCCCTTTAACCAGTTTTCCATTTTTTGTGAAAGGAATGTTCAAATACGTACACTTGTAAAACGCAGAGGCCTGTTTGGATTATTTCCCGCATATTATACATGTGCACCATGTACATCATAATGCACTGGTTCAATTACCTGGACGACAAAAATATTGTACATTGAAGTTGCAAACATTGTACAATGTATTGCCGATTCACGAGGTGTTGAAAAATTTCGTTGAACATTCACACTGTGTACAGAATTCCATGCAATACTACGTGTAGACACCCTATACGATTAATGTTAATCTTCCATGCAATAGTTAACAGTTCACATTTTCTTTTCGCAATATGATTTTTTTTTTCCAAAATTGTTTCTTCTTTCTTAGTGGATAAGACTCCCGGCTCCTGATCGGAGGACCCGAGTTCGAATCCCGCCCAGTTCTTACGTCCTTGGACAGGATTTTTTTTTACCCACATTACCTGGCAACGATAGGGTAATGATAATGGCAGGGCCCTCTGGTAGAGCAGTATGAAAATGGGTTGCATGCATTCTAAAGACATGCAAGGCCATACTAATGAACAGGAAAGAAAAAAAGAAATGCGACGGAAAAGTGCTATCGTGAGCATTCTCGGGATAAGTATAATAACAATTGTATGTGCTCGACGCTTGTTAAGATTAATTGGCAATTAAAACATGTAATAATGCTGTATATCATAGATGAGACCTGCCTTATGTTACATGCAATCATTTTTCACATGAGCAGAGAGAAATGAAGAAAATTTACGCAATAAACGGAACGCCGTCAACGATGCCGCGACTCCCGCGGATGAGAACTGTGACTAAACGTGCCTGAAATTACCACTCATTTTAGGACAAATTATTGATGCTGATCACGTAATTATGGTGACAGTTTTCATCACATCGAATCCTGTCATTGTTTAATTCCTTCGGGAAACTATGCTCTCAAACATCATTATTTTTCTCTATCGACTCGAATGGCTCTTACTGCCAGATGGAGAGCACCATGTGCTTCCTGCTTATTGCCATGCATCATGTTTAATGTGTGCTTTGCAGTCAGACCGCAACGCCGCTGTTAATGAGCTCAAATCAAAAATTTATCGTACGCGCAGGTTTTTGCGCATGTCCTTCTCAACACCCGAGATTTTGCGAGATAATTCAGAGACAAAGTGCATGGTCTACGAGATTCATTTATTGACGACATGAAGATCTACTCTCCGTGACTAATTGACATGATTTGTGAATATTTGATATTAATCAGACCTTTTAATGCTTATATCATGTGAAATGAACTTATGATACCGTTATTCTTATCACCGCATCCTACTGACATTTTTTAAAACGATCCTAGAACATATTATGACAAGGCTTTCTATTTATTGATCACCCGACCCGTTCCAAAGTTGAATCAACTCATTACTGATATCCAACATTCTAGAGATTCTTGTCATAATAGGCACAGTAAGAACTGAATTGGTCCCTCGCTTAGAAAACTATAAAAATTGAAAGTCTCGTCGAGTGAAAATCGTGGAGTGGCAATTTGAGATACATGCATGATCATGTGCTCTCAGGGTATCATTAGTTAAATTACTCAGCGATGTATACAGTGGAATTAGATGGAATAATTATTGTAATTCACAATAGAGATCCCCAAAGAACTATGCGTGCACAATAAGTTTTAGATCTTTTATTACTGATTAATAATGAGCCATTCATTAATGCAACAGTTACTGCTAGCTGAGTAAACAAAGTCCAAGCCAAAGTTGAGCTGTCGATCAGATCAGAGTGGAGTGTTGTTCTTGTTGTTGACGTGGAGATGCGCGCGCACACACACACTCATAGGGTCCTACACTTTTATCTACACACAGAGTATTACTGTATGTACAGCACACGTTTACTGTCCTTCCGCGCTGACCAACTGTTCAACTCTCCACTCAGAGGGAATTAACCAATCAGAAACGCGTATTCGCGGCAAACTGAAATCTCGTCAAAAATTAACTGTACAACGCAATGATTTATTCGATCACCTGACCCGTTCCAATAATCAGTCCACATGAAGTCATCATATTTCCATAGTATGATATTTCCTCTTTCATTTCATACCTCTTCGATTTTGGTCCACGTTTATTTCATTGTTCTAATGTACCCCCTAAGAAAAATGAAAAATATGCAAATTTTATGTTTTATAATTTCCTTGCTCAGTATATTTTATATGTCACAACCTTTCAAGTAGTCGGATGTCATTAAAGTACAACTTTTCAGCTTTTTATCGATGTATTAATCAGGAAGATTGGTAATGTCGTTTAGATTTACAGGAACTCTAAAAATATGGTCTTCCAGCTCATTACGTATTCACGTCCGCAAGGTCCATGCATACGCGTACGATAAATGAGAAGGCTTTTCAGGGTGTTGCGGTCTGACTGTTTGCCTGAAGATTGACCCGTCAAGTAGATTGACATCGATGCCGTTAACAAAAAGTTAAGTTACTGAAAGAGCGGGTGACTTTAAGATCATAGGTCTCAAAATGTTTATGTGACGTTACTGTCCTCATGGCTGGCGTCATTTTTTTTTTTCTTCAAAAGAGCCCACTTCCGGGATTCATGAGGTAACAAGCAAAAATCAAAACAAAACAAAACAAAACAAAACAACAACAAGCAATAAAAAAAGATAAAGGCCTTACAGAGCTCATAGAATTCATTCTATTCTTTTTCTTCTCTAGTGTCACTTCCGGGGTAAAAAAACAAAAATTAATGATAATAACAAATTTAGGGGGGAGGGGGACACCAAAGTGGTGACACCCTTTGTATTTCTATGTACGGGTGAAGAAAAAAAGTGGGGAGGCTCTTCCCCCCCCCCCCCCGGATTCGCCGACCCTGACCCTATAATCCATCAGTACTAAAATTAAACTTTTGTATTATGTACTAGCATACGACCTCATCAAATTCTATTTTGGCAGGTAATTCAATTGCTCTTATAATCAAAACGTACGTTATGGGGTTGTCTAACTGATCGGCTAATGCTTGCGAACGTTGTATATTCTAGCAAATCGTAGAATGTTTTGTCAGGGTTCGGTAGCAGTTGCAATCAGAGCAGTTTTCATTGCTTGCGAACAGTTTTTCTTATCGCAAAGAAATTTTGAACATGTTCAAAACTTCTGACAAAACCTACAATTTGCTACGTTCGCACACATTCGCCGCTCACAGTTAGATATCGATACAGATTAGATAGGACTACAGATATGTGTTTTAGTATTTTTAAGTCGCGAAGTATACTAAGTCTGTCGAAGGTGAACTGAGTGGGGAAAGACAGTGGGAAGGGTGGTATTCCCCTACATGTACTACAAGGGCGTCACCAGCTATTTTTCAACGGGGGTGCGTTTTGACCCTAATGTAACGAGATCTTTGTAGGGGACAGACATTTGGAATATAGGAAGCTCTCAATCCCTAGACTTTTACTGTTTTTGAGGGAAACCAAGCGGGGAAAGGGCACCGGCGTAGCTAGGATTTCATCTTTGGGGGGGGGGGGGGGGTGTTAGTATGCGACGGAGCGAGCATGAAGGGGGGGGGGAGGGTGTGGAAGAGCACTTTTTGCATTTTGATGTTGTAAATGGTGCAATTTGATGCAGGTATTTTACGTGTTTTATCAGTACATTTTGAAGTAAAATGTTATTGAACAATTTGTCTATAAATGGTATAATTCAAATAAACTGCTAGCAATGATTCGTACACTGATGTCATGAACGCGACCGAGCCCGAACAAGCGGAACGAGCAAGGGGGAGGGGGAGGTTGTGGGAGGGGGTTGTCCCCCTATAAATGGATTATGGAATGACGGTGTGAAACGACAAATTACTGGCAGCAATATCGGGAGAATGGCTTAACGATTACATGCGAGCGAGCTTTAGAATTTTGACATTTTACAGTCCACAAACTGCCGTTTGTAGCCATATTTTTTTTGCTTTGGAAATTAAGGGGGGGGGGGACCGGGTGCAACTGCTGGCAATTACTGGCAGCAACATCAGTGGCCCATTGCATAAAACTTACCATTGAATTTCAATGGTAACTACCGTCAAAATTAGGCGTCACAGCCAATCAGCATCAAGGATTATAAAATTTACCGCAAATTTGAAGACTTACCGCTAGAAAGGAGCGGTAAGTCCAGCGGTAAGGGTTTTATGCAACAGGGCCCAGGTGAATGGCATAACGACTAAATGCGAGTAAGCGAAGAGAGCGAGCTTGAAAATTTTGACCTACAGTCAAAAAACTACCATTTGGAGCTATATTTTTTCGCTCTGGAAATAAAGGGGGGAGGGCGCACCGGGCGAAACTGCCGGCAATTACTGGCAGCAACATCAGGAGAAAGGCATAACAATTAAATGCGAGCGAGCGGAGCGAGCGAGCTTCAATATTTTGACATTTTACAGGAAAAAAAAACCCTGCCGTTTGTTGCTATATTTTTTCGCTTTGGAATTTAAGGGGGGCGCATCGGGCGCAACTCCTAGCAATTACTGGCAGCAATATCAGGAGAGCATAACATTACATGCGAGCGAGCGGAGCGAGCGAGCTTGAAATTTTTAAATTTTACAGTCCAAAAGCTGCCGTTCTTAACCATATTTTTTCGCTTTTGAAATCAAAGGAGGGGGATGCACCGGGCGGAATTGCTGGCAATTACTGGCAGCAACATCAGGTGAATTGCATAACGATTAAATGCGAGCGAGCTTGAAAATTTTACATTTTACAGTCCAAAAGCTGCCGTTCTTAGCCATATTTTTTCGCTCTGGAAATTAAGGGGGGGGTGGAGCGCATGCCACCAGGCGCAACCACTGGCAATTACTGGCAGCAACATCAGGTGAATTGCATAACGATTAAATGCGAGCGAGCTTGAAAATTTTTACATTTTACAGTAGAAAAACTGCTGTTTGTAGCTATATTTTTTCGCTTTGGAAATTAAGGGGGGGGGGGCGCACCGGGTGCAACTGCAGACAATTACTGGCAGTAACATCAGGGGAATTGCATAAAGATTAAATGCTAGCGAGCTTGAAAATTTTGACATTTTACAGTCCAAGAACTGCCGTTTGAAGCTATATCTTTTTTGCTTTCGAAATGAAGGGGGGGGGGCGCACCCGGCGCAACTGCTGCCAATTACTGGCAGCAATATTAGGAGAATTTAAATACGAGCGAGCGGAGCGAGCGAGCTTGAAAATTGTGACGTTTTACAGTCCAAAAACTGCCGTTTGTAGCTATATATATTTTTTTTTTGCAGTAAAGGGGGGGGGGGGGCGCACCGGGTGGAACTGCCGGCAATTACTGGCAGCAACTTCAGGAGAATGGCATTACGATTAAATGCGAGCGAGCTTGAAAATTTTTACATTTTACAGTAGAAAAACTGCTGTTTGTAGCTATATTTTTTCGCTTTGGAAATTAAGGGGGGGCGCACCGGGTGCAACTGCAGACAATTACAGGCAGTAACATCAGGGGAATTGCATAAAGATTAAATGCTAGCGAGCTTGAAAATTTTGACATTTTACAGTCCAAGAACTGCCGTTTGAAGCTATATCTTTTTTGCTTTCGAAATGAAGGGGGGGGCGCACCGGGCGCAACTGCTGCCAATTACTGGCAGCAATATTAGGAGAATTTAAATACGAGCGAGCGGAGCGAGCGAGCTTGAAAATTGTGACGTTTTACAGTCCAAAAACTGCCGTTTGTAGCTATATATATTTTTTTTTTGCAGTAGAGGGGGGGGGGCGCACCGGGTGGAACTGCCGGCAATTACTGGCAGCAACTTCAGGAGAATGGCATTACGACTATAAATGCCAGCGAGCGGAGAGAGCGAGCTTGAAAATTTTGACATTTTACAGTCCCAAAACTGCAGTTTGTAGCTATACTTTTTCGCTTTGGAAATTAAGAGGGGGCGGGGGGGGGGGGGGTGGGACGCCCGGTTCGCCCTTCCCCTGGATCCGCCACTGGTAGTCAAGGGTGTCGGTTTATGTTCATGACTGGGGGAGGTACGACCAGCTAGATGGCGTCGAAATGACCAAGCATGGGAAGGATGTCCAAAATCTATCTAAATAGTAAACACTGTGTAGAATACACTTGTAGTAGTAGATATGTATAAAATCAGTGCTGCCAGAACCAGGGGTGCGAATTGTTTTTGCCCATGATTTTTTTTTTTATCCCCGATGCAAAATTTCAACAAAAAAAAAAGAATAGATAAAAAATAATTATTATTTAGGGTCCGACGTTGAGGTCGCTCGCAGACTGAAGTTGTGTTTTTTTTTTTTTTTTTTTTTTTTTTTAGGGTCTGAAGGAGGGTGCGTTCGCACCCAACGCACCCCCCCCCCCCCTCCCCGGTGACGCCCATGTACTAGTACCACACAAGGGAGATTTTTCAATTTCAGATGTAAACATTAACAAAAGACAAAAACTGTTAGTGGTGCACACTTTTTTGTGGAATATTTGTCCAAGTCGACTTTTTAAAATATTGACGCTTGTATATTGTAATTAGCTGTTGCTTAGAGCAACAATGGTTCGCAACTTTTTGTTTGGGTTGCATTAGTGATCTGACGCCTTCTGTGAAGTTTGGTCGTAACCCTGTGCTTCATCATAAATTATATGTAGATCTAATTCCTTCCGGATTTCAGCTTCATTGACATGACTGAGGTTTCCAGCCTCCTTAACAAGCGAAGGGGAAAGAAATTATTAAAGATGTTATATGTTTTTACACATTGTGCCATTAATTGTATTGTCTAGGAGGTAGCCTCTGGCAATGCACAGAAGAGCAGTTTTCAGAAACAATATTGTACTTATAATCTGATAATTGCAAAGTCAGTTAGACCATCATGTTGTTCATCAGAGATATCCTTTAATAAGTTCATTTTAGACTTATTGGAACCCAAATCATTCATGTCTTGTTCAGTGATGTGTCGAAACATGTGAACAGTCTCGTATACTTGCCAAAACGATAAAGAGCTCGGACAAATGGAACCGACAAAATTTTTGACAAAGAACATTCAAATTAATTTTCTCTCTTGTTCCATGAAACTGTTTTGATAGTCGCTTGCTCAATCACGTAAAAAACAAAACAAAACAAAACTGCCTGAATAAGGATAGAAGTACTACAGTGTGTAGTATCACGTAAGCCGTACATGATTATGCATACCTGAGATATATCCAGCGTAGCCATTGATATTTCCTTATATGAATACGTTTTTATTTATTCATTTATTTATTTATTTATTTATTTATTCATCTATCTATCCATCTATCTATTCATTTATTTAATTATTTATAACAACCTTGCTCCCCCAACAGGTTGCGCTATACATAGACATGATTTAAATTGTTTAAGTTCATATAAAACTTAAGATTAAGGGAAAACCACATAAGCTCGCAGGAGCGTAAACTGTTTTGATTTTCCCAGTTCCTCTGTCTGTAATAGTACACCCACACGCCCGCAGGCACACACACATACACACACACACACATGACCAACTGTGAGATGTGAAGTAGGAAAAACGCTATTATCAGTAATAATACATTATCATACCATAAAGAATTCCAGCAACTCTATTCTTACCCTTTATGACCGTAGAGGACGTGTGTTTTGCATATACTGCATTGTACTGATACGAGGCGAAGCCCTTCAGCATTTTGATATTATACAAACCCTGTTCTCTATGGAAAAATATCAATGCAGAGTGTATTGCCATCAATACCAGTAATGACAAAGAGTAAAGAAGCGCACGCAGTACACATAGACGGACGTAGTACACCTTGGAGCTCAACTGCGGTCATTTTAGGAGCAAACAGCGCGATTATCGAGGGTTACTGGCTGCGAGAATCAGTACTGTGAAACGCAGGTTTTGATTGGACAGTAATATTGCACTGCCAAACAGTGAGATACGTATCGAGGACAAAGAGATACGTATCACAAAGGAAAGTATACGTATCTCGTATAATTCAATACGTATCGTGAATATAAGATACGTATCATCAAGAAGAGAGTATACGTATCCCAAAGAGTGTGATACGTATCGAGTACGTATCGATACGTATGGAGAATATGAGTTACGTATTACAAGCATAGAGAGATACGTATCTCATTATTCTCGATACGTATCAGATGATAAAGGGATACGTATCTGTTCTGTGAGGCATCTGATTGGTCAAATTGGGATACATATCTCTTGCATTTTGGATACGTATTGTTTGCGGGTACGTATCGATTGTGCGACTTTTGAACACGATGGCCCGCCATACAGAATGGGGGGAGGCTGCGCATGTTGCGTTCGTCTCCGTGCCGCACAAACCACTCGCCACGATTGTAAGTTCGTCATTCGGAAAGTTCTCGCGCGATCAGTCACAAATAAAATATCAAAATTTATACTCCAGATTCAGTAGAGACGAGAGAGCGCAGACGTTATTCAAAATGTATGAGCAAACGGGAGCATTTGTTTCAACATGTGTATCGCCGTCAGCCAAGCATGTGGAAATGCCTGCTTTGGACATAATCCAAGTGCAAAAGGCGTACGACTCGTGGTCAGAGACGTATGACGAGGTAAGCTGCGTCTAAAGGAGATTTTCATCTTCATCATCTAGTCAGATTTTTGATAATTAATTAGATTTCAACTTCATTTTCGATGTGTATTGTCCATTTGGAATTTTTTTTCCAAGTCTTACACATAAACACAGAGAACATTGAACAAATATTATAATCACACATCACAAGACATTCATCGTAAACGTTGAACATAGGCCCTTCTTCAGCAAGGGACTTCTTGAATCTAGGGCTCTTCGTGTCGTGCAGTTAGACAAGTTCTATAACAACTCATGTCGATCATGTACGTGTGTCAACGAAAAGTATCTGTGAATAAACTAGCAGTTCGCCCGGAAACACGCTCTTCCATTTAACATCCATGTTGTATACCTCTCTCATCGTGATGGTGAATTGCGTGAATTTTTACCTTATAACTAGCTATATTTCATTGCCGAAAATCTGTCTACTTCAGTCAGACCGCAACGCTGCTGTTAATGAGCTCAAATCAATAATTTATCGTACGCGCAGGTTTTTGCGCATGTCCTTCTCAGCACCCGAGATTTTGCGAGATAATTCAGAGACAAAGTGCATGGTCTACGAGATTCACTTATTGACGACATGAAGATCTACTATCCGTGACTAATTGACATGGTTTGTGAATATTTGAAATAAATCACACCTTTTAATGCTTACATTCTACAAAATGAGCTTATGATACCATTATTCATATCTCTGCATTATATCGATATTTTCCAAACGACCCAGAGACAAATTAGAACAAGGCTTTCTATTTATTGCCAACCCGACCCGTTCATAGGTTGAATCAACAAATGAATGATGGTCAACGTTTTAGATATACTTGTTATAATAGCACAGTAAGAACTGAATTGGTCCCTCCCTTAGAAACAAACGAAAATTGAAAGTCTCGTCGAGTAAAAATCATAGTGTGGCAATTTGAGATACATGAATGATCATGCGCTCCTAGGGTATCATTAGATAAATTACTCAGCGATGTATACAGTGGATAAATAAGGAATAATTATTCTAATACCAAATAGAGAGCCCCAAAGAACTCATATGCGCAAACTTAGTGCTAGATCTTTTATTATTGATTTGTATGCTATTTATTAATGCACGCTTCTCTATCTAGTTGTGCAAACAAAGTTCAAGCCAAAGTTGAGCTGTCGATCAGAGTGGAGTGTTGTTCTTGTTGTTTACGTGGAGATCTTTGTCTCAGCTGGAACCTGAGCGCGTATACATACATTGTGTGCGCGCACACACACACACACACCATAGGGTCCTACACTGTCATCTACACACAGTGTATTACTGTTATGTAGAGTACACGTTCACTGACATTCCGCGAGGTTCGTTCAACTCTCCACTCAGATGGAATTAACCAATCAGAAACGCGTATTCGCGGCAAACTGAAATCTCGTCAAAAATTAACTGTACAACGCAATGGTTTATTCGCCAACCTGACCCGTTCATAGGATCAGTCCACATAAAGTCATTATGTTTTTATAGAATGATATTTCCTCTTTCATTTTATACCTCTCCCATTTTGGTCCACCTTAATTTCGTTGGTCTAATGTACCCCTTAAGAAAAATGAAAAATATGCAAATTTTGTGTTTTATAATTTCCTTGTTCAGTATATTTTATATGTCATAACCTTTTAAGTGGTCAAATCTCATCAAAGTACATTTCTTCAGCTTTTTATCGATGTATAAATCATGAAGATTGATAATGTCGTTTAGATTTACAGACACTCTAAAAATGTGGTCTCCCAGCTCATTACGTATTCATGTCCGCGAGGTCCATGCATACGCGTACGATAAATGCGAAGGCTTTTCAGGACGTTGCGGTCTGACTGACTTGGGGCGGGCATAATTCCCGCTCTACCACCATCCTGCAGACTCCCCATTAGTCATCTCGCCCACATTTTCCCGCAACATAATACATAGTTGCGGGACAATGGATTAGCGCGCATTGTGCAGCTCTCCACAGAACTCCTATTTTCTATATTTTGTTGTTACCTCCGCCAAGAGAGGAGGTTATGTTTTCATTACCGTTGGTTTGTGTGTTCGTTCGTTTGTTCGTTTGTCCGTGTGCAAAATAACTCGAAAAGTAGTTAGCGGATTGGATGAAACTTGCAGGAAAGGTTGAGAATGACACAAGTAACAAATGATTAACTTTTGGTAGTGATCCGAGAATTTAGGGGGAATTTATGAAGGATTTTTGATATTTTGGTAGGTAGGGTCAATAAACTTGGGAGTTCAAGTTGCGCGTATTTGATGTTTGCATGCGCGCACTAATGTGCGTGCTCTAGTTTCTGCTAGGGCGAGGCGCGCCGTGCAGCTGAGGGTTTATGACGTAACAAAGGCTTCTATAATTGGGGAAATCGGGCGACTCTCAGCACACAATGCAGCTATAAGTATGTATGGGTGGAAATCACTGATATCTCTATGGAAGAACAAGATCAGTGGTGGAAATGAGCTGCATGAAATACAACGTATTTGCAAATTGCCACTGGCATTCAATGCATATAGTGTAGACAAGAACTTTCGTGTGCATTTTGACTTCACGAATCCTGGCTCTCGCGAAATTCGCAAAATTAAAATGCAGGTAAACATTCCTTGTTTTACAGTATCTACAGCACAGAAAATATAATAGCATCCCTGACGTGATGTTTCTATCTTCTTTCTAAAGTCTGGTATGAAAGACTACTACCTGCCTACTAATTCTTTGGTTTGAGGCAATACAAGCATTACAAAATATCAATGTATTATAGAAGCCACATACTTTACACTGCATGCACACAAGTAAAACTGAAACGTTGCAAATAAGACCTTGATTCTCTAGACCGATTCAAGTGACTGTTCATGGAAGTGCGCCCTCTTAAGGCGACGCCATAACTGGGGGCCAACCAGGCCGGGTCGGCAAGCGCCGTGCGTGCTTGGCAAGGGTGCCAACGGCAGCCAGTGCTTTTACCACCCGGCGCCAGCCGGCCAGCTAGCTATCTCTGGCGCTGGTACATGTAGCGATCGACGCATCTGGCTTTGAGACAACTAGAGTCTACATTTTAAATATAAAATTAAACAACCTATACCGACTATGAGCGAATGGGTAGATGTCATTATGGATGTAGCCAAAACTTGAATTTCAAGGTAAATATCCGGTACGATCTGTGAGTGTTTGTAGACTCCATGTCCCTTGACTTGGGTACTCGCGTGTAAGCCCCATATAGATCTATACAGAGAGGATTATAAGAGCATTAAAAACACCTTGGGAGAACTGGCTAGGCGCAGGTAGACGTCTAGATAGTAAGCCTAATTTAGACTGTTGAGAAGTTAACTGATATTATACAAATAATGGATCAGAATCTTGAGCTATATATGGCGCTATCGTAGCAACAAGTTAACTTAAACCGTTTTAAGGTTTGCCTTTTCTCGGACCAGAGGGGTAGAGTCTGTCTAACGTTTTTTAGATCTTGTCTAGAATTCTAGGCAACAGTCCAGACTAGATCTAACCCGTCTAGACCTATTGACTTCTAGAATCTCAGATACATCCTATATCATTTTCGGTTGTCACTAGCTTCCGGCAAGTCTAACTAACTTTGTAACCAAACTGAAGGCAAATCTAGGCGTTTCTAAGCCGTATAAACTAAAGAAATTAATTTACTTCGCCTGATGCCAACAACCAAAACTTCTTCTGTTTAAGGTCTAATCATTACTTTTTAACATCGCGCTAACGCCTAAAATTATAATCTACAATTTGTGCAAAAGTGATTTTCAAATCAAACTTTCTTGATATGAATTATGATAAGGAACGGATATTTGCCACCATTCATGGCAGATTAATATTTATATGTATCTCTTCATTAATTCAAATTCAGAGTTCCAGGCCAGAATTGAATATGGTCAATTTGACCCTGAACGCTTAGTGAAGAAGTATAAAAATTATAAGATTTTTTTTTAAAATTATAAGAATTTGAAAAAAATTATAAGAATTATAAGAATCTTTTTTACACAATTTGAAACATTCATTTAGCTGTAGTGTAGGCTTTAAAATGTTTGTCATAATAGAAACTAGTATAGCCAGGAAGTGTTTGGTAAGTATTGCACCAAGCATTAAAAAAAAAAAAAAAAAAAAATCAGTGAATTCTCAAAATCTTTGATCTGAACTTGTCTTCTACAATGAACAACTTTATTTTACGAATATGCAGTGATAGCCTATTTAAATAGAGATTATAGTACGGATAGGCCAAAGTTTGTTTCGAAAATCTGTGCATTTTTTATTCCGCTTTATTTCACCTAAGTGTATATAATTATTCATCATGCGTCAGTAGTGTCTGAATTTCACACACTGACGTGCAGCTTCCCTTTACGGCTTTATTTGTGCACCAAACAACTGCACAATACATGCATGTGGGTTTTTTTTTTTCTGGACCTTCCTTTGAAGAGCTTTCATTCTAGATCGATATGTTTGAATTACTCAATTATTTTGTCCAAAAGAAAGGCAATAAATGTCGCTGAATTACTTTTCCACATTGAGTAAACAATCACAATTTTAGCGCGGCGGTCCCCGATGCAGCGGCCGCCGGCGGCGCATGCGGCCGCACCCGGCTAACTATGCGCGATGGGTACGCTAGGCTGCTAGCTGCAAGTGTAACTCGCTGGGTAGCTAGGTCGCTGGAAGCCCCCGTTGGCGTGTTTTTTTTTTAGACGGCACAGATTGGGGAAACTAAAAATCTATCGGGGACCCTATCCCTAAACCTAACCCTAATCCTAATCCTAACCCTAACCATCAAACCCTAACCCTAACCCTAACCCTAACCCTAACCCAAACCCTGACCCTAACCCTAACCCTAACCATAACCAAAAACCCTAACCCAACGTTTTTCCCATAGGTTTAACACGCGCCATGCCCCAATCTGTGCCGTCTTAAAAAAAAAAAAACGCCCCCCGTTGGCCCCACCGAACTAAAACATAGTGGAATGCGTGTTCACCCATGAAATACGCAGCCACCAAAACTTGCTACCACCGCCATTTTGTTCGGGCAATTTTTCCTTATATGGAGTGCGGGCTGTGTCTCCGAAGCGCAATTGACCATTGTCATGTACAAACGTGCATTGTTACGTCATAATCACTAGCCACTGGACGGCGTACTCTTGCTTGCGCGCGTACCAGTGGCCCAGTCTGACCGCGCCAAAGCGTGCACTCCATATAAGGAAAAATTGCCCGAACAAGATGGCGACGCAACACGGTAATTTGGCTGCACGGTCTCGTGTATGTTGGGAATAGGGACACGCATTCCACTATGTTTTAGTTCGGTGGTTGGCCCCCAGTTATGGCGGCCATTATAGCGCCGCCAGCGGCGGTAGGTGAATAGGCCATCGAAATTGAAACGGTCTATAACTACGTATGGGTGGAAATCACTGATATCTCTATGGAAGAACAAGATCAGTGGTTGAAATGAGCTGCATGCTTGGCGGAGGTCTGCGCTCTCAGAGTGCTTCTCTAGTTTATTCTGGTTTAGCACATACTTGACATTTTTACATCATTGTTATCTTGTTATACCAGTGATCTAGATATTACTAGACCATTATTTTTGTGTGTGGAGTGTTTGATGATTTTGGTCACTTATTATACCAGTATCATTTTTCCTTTGCAACTTAGCCTTTTTCAGCCAAGGCAAGAAGGCATGGTCTCCCATACACTGTAAGTAGTTGCCTATAATGTAATGCACTGCTACATGTACAACTGTATACCCACTCTATTCACTGAACCTGAACTTGGACACGATGGGACTTCTTCAGCTGTGCCTGGTGCTTGCTTTGTGTCTTTATGTGAGGATGAATGGACCTGACGCTCAGCATTCCTTCCTTTTGTTCGTCAGCCTTTCATCAGAAAGCATTTTTTGAAGTGTAGGATCTCCTATAGCCAGAACAGTGCTTCTTTTCAGATTGAGATACTGCAGGATGGAGATATCAACCCTAACCCAGGTCCAGACCAGCAAATGTCACCTATCTTCTTTACTCAGACTATCTCTGTCATCTTCTGAACGAGGAATCAAGTACACTCCAACAGAGCTTCTATGGCGGGCTAGATACGAAAGACATACATAAATACATGAGTGTAGGAACGACTGTAGGGTTTTAGCACACCAGAATGCAATAACTCGTGCACACATGCATTAGTGAGGGAACGGCTGTTGGGTTTTAACCATTCAGGATGCGATTAATAGACATCCATTAATCTATTCATGCTGAGCGACGGCTGTAGGGTTTTAGCCAATCAAGCTGGATTGTTTTAAACTATACAGCCATTCATCCCTGCAGCATGAATGAACAAGACAACCATTCCTCCGCGCGGCAAATGGACGAATTGTTGTATTTTTTCACTCATTCCCAGCACCTCCCTGAGTATACATCCACACCTGCCTTATGAGGGCAGGTCATGAACCCTTGATGTGGAAAGGAATGGAGACCATTGCACCAACGGTATGATAAATATGTCAGGGGATTTTAGGGGTTAGCAGAGCCCCAAGGCTAATTACGTGCAGAGGGAAAGGCAATGCTCCAGTACTCAAAGTGGTCAAACGATGGATGACATTTTATAGAACAGATTCTTCGAAAGAGAGAGGGAGAGAGTGGGAGAGAGTGAAACCATACAACCATTCGTCCATTTGCCGCCCGGAGGAATGGTAATTGCCTTGTTCATTCATGCTGCAGGGATGAATGGCTGTATAGTTTAAAACCCAACAGCCGTAATGATGCAGGGCCGTATGGTTGTTCGGTTAATGGCACTTCGGCCCGTACGAGTGACAACCATACAGGCATTCTAGGGCTGTACAGTTGCACAGTTGCATAGTTGCACAGTTGCATAGTTGTACGGTTTCTTGAGTTCTGATTGGCTAAAACCTGACATCCATTCCATGGCTGTATAGTTGTATGGTTGTGTCGAATTCTGTCGTATCTAGCCCGCCATAGGTTGTGTCGAATTCTGTCGTATCTAGCCCGCCATAAACGGACGCCAACCGCACAGGTAGCACTAAAGTACATTACAGTTTTGACTTTGGCTGCGGTAGACGCAAACGGAAGATGAAATCAGCTATACGTATTGCTAGGTGCGGCTGCAACCTGCAAAGCGGTATAAAACATAGCAATGTACGCAATGGTCTAACAGAGGCATTAGTGTGTAACAGAAACTGCTGTGCTTCATTCGAAATCATTATTACGCACTCGCCACGGCACATACAAGCATACAAGTACAATTGTACATGGGTATATCTCAGGGGCCGCGGAACATTTTTTCAGTTTGGGAGGCTGCGCAGCCGGGGGGGGGGGGGGGGGTGTATCACCGGCGTAGCTTGGATAATGATCGTGTGATCTTGGGAGGGCGGCGGTTCCTTTGCGAGGGAGCCAAGCGACCGAGCCCGAGCGAGCGGAGGGAAGGAGGGGGGGGGGGGGGAAGGGTGTGGGAGGGGCCTGTTCCCCCCTCCCACGGGGAGAACTTTTTGCATTTTGATGTTGTAAATGGTGCAATTTGATGCATCTTTTTGCGTCTTTTATTGACTTGAAACCGCCCCACTTTTTTAAGGTAGCAGGATATTTTGATGTGGATTATTATTGAACAATTTGCCAATTAGCCTGGATAATGATCTTGTGATATTGGGAGGGCGGTGGTTACCATGCGAGCGAGCGAAGCGAGCGAGCCCGAGCGAGCGGAGGGAACGGGAGGGGGGGGAGGGGGTGGGGGGGTGTTCCCCCTCGCACGGTGAGAACTTTTTGCATTTTTATGTTGTAAATGGTGCAATTTGATGCATGTTTTTCCGTCTTTAATCGACTTGAAACGGCCCCACTTGTTTAAGGTAGCAGGATATTTTGATGTGGATTATTATTGAACAATTTGCCTATAAAGTGGTAGCATTTAAATAAACTTCTTGTATTAATTCATTGTCACTATGAATTTCATGAACGTTGTCTGCAGTTAAGCAATCAAACAGAAAAGACATGCTCACGAGGGTGTATAATATACAAAAGGGATATTTCTCCTCCCACACAAAGGTGATTTTACATTTTCAGACCTGAAATTCAGCGATCTGGTGGAAACTTTTGGTGCAATACTTGGATTTTTTTCTAGCTCCCCCACCCCCCCCCCAAAAAAAAATATTTATGGAAATGATTTGGACTTTTTTCAGGAAAGTGTTAATAGCAAAATCACGGCATTTAGCTCTTATTCCGCGTGTGCATCATCTGTGTGTATTCACAAAGTCTAATGAGGTAGAGGGGGAGGGTGTGGGAGGGGGATGCCCCCTCCCACTCGACGGAGCTTTTGCGTTTTTAAAATCAAGATAAAGCGATCTGAAGCACACTTTTTGTGAGAAATTCGGGTACTGTGATTTTTCCCCCGATTTTTCCCCTTTCTTTCTTTTTTTTTTTCACGATCCAAAAGTGTGCGGGGGGGGGGGTGCTGCAGCCCCCAGCCCCCCCCCCGGTTCCGCGGCCCCTGTATCTTCAATGAACTTGGACCATATCTCACGTGAAACGGGTATGATTTATACCGCGCAATTTGCGAGATACAGAGCCTTCTACAATATAGCCTATGGTACTTCGTACTCCTCTCCCCTCCTTCCATGTTTAAGCGTACAAATTTTGTCCAGTGCAAATACGATAACGTTGCACATAATTTCATGCAAGGTAGGCTGCATAACTAACCCAAACATAAATATTATACAGTATGTTCCAAAAAAAAAATATGCAATCAGATTTTCGCATTGATAACACCCACTATGATTAAATTGTCTAAATGCTACTTCAGGGTCTTAAAATATAAAATTTTAGCTCTATTTTGCAGTAAACCCCATTCGATTGGTTAAGCGGTCACAGAGAAATGTGGATTGTTGTAAAGCATGTCATGAGTCTGATTCTTCCAAGTTTAGCACTTCAATGATCTTGTGTGTGAATACAATAGACAGAACTTGGAGGGAAGAGATTCCTGACATCCTCTACAAAATTCCTCATTTCTCTTTGACCACTGAAGCAAATCGAATGGGGTTTCCTGTAAGATGTGGGAAATGAGTTACAGTTTCATACCCTGAATTTGTATTTAGATTGATTCGATATTTTTAAAGATATCATTGCAGAGGGTCCCGTTGTAATTTTTTGGGGGACATACGGTATTTGAGGTCATTGCCATCACTGAAGACACGTAAGCTTCATTCTGAGGTAATTGACCGCTCACATTCCTGAGACCTTTTCCTATGAACCAGTGCTCTGTGGAATATGCATACATGCTTTGATTATAACGTCAAGGCGTGATTTGTAAATGATTGAACTTTTAGGATTAAACCAATGAAGCCAAACATCAATATTTGTAATCCTACACAGATTTTGATATTCTAAAAGTCTGACCTCACATTGTCCTTAGATGTCAAAGTTGGATATACACAGGGTAATGATCAATGTTCTGTGGTATGAGAAGACACTTCTATTGTAACATTTAAATGCTAATAGCATAATGCATGATTGCACACCAGGTATACAGTTAACCATTGAATATACGTCAAATATCAATATTCTGATATTTTGAGGTCATTGACCTGTCACTGGTCAAAGGCAGAGACATGTAAATAATTTCCCTTGATCTGAGGAATAGTAAAGCGATTCAGTTGTAACACAATGAATTTTTAAGACATCGTTATCATGTTTATCATCAACCAATTGCACCAAATATCAAAATTCTGATAATTTGAGGTCATTGACCTCTGGAGGTCATCAGAGGTCAAGTGTAGAAACCTGTCAAGGATCGGTGGAACATTGAAGCAATTCCGCTGAAAAAAAAAACACAAACAAACATGGTTTTAGTGCATCATTACCGTGTTTATCATTAATCATTGACAAATATCCAAATTCTGATATTTTGAGGTCATTGACCTCCGGAGGTCATCAGAGGTCAAAGGTAGAAACCTGTCAGGGTTCTATGGAACATGAAGACAATTCCACTGTAACAAAAATGAGTTTTTAGTACATAATTACCATTTTAACATTCATCAATGACGCAAAATATCTATTTTTATCAAATTTTGAGGTCACTGACCTTTGGAGGTCATCAGAGGTCAATTCAGACTTACCTCCCGATCTTAAAATGAATCTTATAACATGTACTAACACTGGTGAAAGTTTCATGCTTTAGTCAAATTTTGCACAATTTTTCGGCTTATCTGCTCTACTATAAGGGAAGTATCGTATCATGTTATTAAATTAACAGGGTATTTAGGGTTCCAGGGAGAGAGCCACCGTTTAGGGTTCCAGTGAGGACCAAGTTTAGGGTTCCAGAGAGGACCACAGTTTGGGGTTCCAGAGAGGACCAGAAGTTGGGAAGCCTACGAAACAACCAGAAAGGGGAGACGACCCGCTACTTCAGGCAGGGCATCGTCGACAGCCTAGAGCAACCAAGCAAGGAAGCTTCTAGAATTAACAACCGGGCAGAGCAACCAAGCTCAAGATCAAGCGAAATTGGAAATCTGTACTCAAGTTTGTACTTATGTTATTATTGTAAACCATCACAACTTTGAGACCAGCATAATAAATAACATTGATTGTTATATTGTACGAATATTGTGTAATTGGCCACTTATTTCGAGGCACATGAGTTGCACAAGTCGAAAGAGTTGATTGAATGAATGGTCTGCTAACAATCTGCTGCATTTGGAGAAAGTCAACCTTTGACTATATAGAAAAGATCCCAGTCGCAGGGAGGACTTTCAGTCCCCAAATTCAGAGGAAAGTCCCCTATGACACTAGTAATTGTATATAAGAGAAAAATCTTCAGGGAAACTCGCACACCATACCTGTTGTCGAAAGTCTATAAAACCAGTTCGTAGTTCTACTTTCTGCATGAACAGAAAGAGGTCATTCGTACTGGGTCAAAACGCATGATGGTTTTAAATCCACTGAGAAAAGCATCTGTCATATATCACTCATGCAATGCTTTTAAATGGTACTTGCCAATACATCCACCTGACAGGAAGCCTGGATTTGGCGTTCAATACAAAACAACGAAATGGATGCTTCCCTCGAGGGTTGTTTAAAGGACCATTTTTAATCACCTGGTCTCGCTATATGGAAGAATTATTTTTTATTTTTTTTATTTTTTTTTTTTTTTAACACGAATTCCATTAATTGTTGTGCCGGGCAAGCTTACCGGTACGCAATATGTTGCTCTGAAAACGAGGGAAGTGCCTAACCAACTGAGAAAAGAAAGGTCAATTGTACCAATGTGCACATGAGCTAATTACGAACTGGCTTGCTGTTCTGTCACTGTCATTGTCTGTTGATCCTGGTCTTTCACTGCTTCCTGTGTAACTCAAGAGGAGAGTTCGTCATTCGAAAAGTTCTCGCGCGATCAGTCACAAATAAGATATCCAAATTTATACTCCAAATTCAGTAGAGACGAAAGAGCGCAGACGTTATTGATTCAAAATGTATGAGCAAACGGGCGCATTTATTTCAACATGTATATCGCCGTCAGCCAAGCGTGTGGAAATGCCTGCTTTGGACACAATCCAAGTGAGAAAGGCATATGACTCGTGGTCCGAGACGTATGACGAGGTAAGTTACGTCTTAAGGAGATTTTCATCTTCATCAACTAGTCAGAATTTTGATAATCAGGTAAATTCAATTTCATTTTCGACCTGTATTGTCCAATTGGAAATTCTTTCTTTTTTTTTTAATTCTTACATAATTACAAACACATAAAACAATAAACAAAAATATAATCACTCATCACAAGACATTCATCGTAAAGGCTAAACGTAGGCCCCTACGTAAAATAACATACTATCTTGTAAAACTCGAGCATTCAGCCAATAATCTGACACTTCATTAAGCAATGAATTCCAACATTTCACCTCTCATGAAACACAATTTTACATTTCCATTACAGCTCATCATGATTACTAATCAAACAAAGCAAACTCTACATTGTTAAACAATTTGTGAAAAAGATTATCACACTGAGCATAAAAAACGGAATACACGAGGCTGCCACCACCAAATATTTCGGTACCTGTGTAACTTAATCTTAAGAATGATACCCTTCCATAACAGATCGGATAATATGAAATAAAATAAAATAAATCCGTCAAAAATCCTGCGTGGCCTACATAGGCCACGCACAGGACACCGACGAAATCCAAAATATCAAAGTATATCATCCGGCACACGTACTGACGATATACATCTCTGATAACAACTGCATACATATATACACAATCTGTACAGGTATAAAAATGTTAAAAAGTATTTCAGCGATCAAATACAATAGAACAAACAGAATGCATTATAATCAGTATCGGTAAAAGCCTATGAGGCTTGACAGGTAGATACACCCATAATGTATGACATGAAATATGAGATCCAGATTTTTTAAGTTGTAATTTGATATATTTGTATTTATATTCTCAATATCTTTTTTTTTAATGTAATGTATTGTTTTATTCATTATTTGGTCACCGGTTTCAAGTCTTCGGTTTTAGATATCCCTTTCCTCGTAATATATACACACACACTCAAACACATTTTTGTTGTCGTTAATTAGTATTTTGGTTAGGCATTTAGTTGTGTTTAGTTGAGTTCTCTGAGCATATTTCTGTCGTCTTTTTGTCCGGTTATTTCTATTATTGCCATTATTTTAATGGCAGTAATCGGAATAACGAGCTGTGACCGGTATACCACGAACCCCGTAATATTGCAGTTTGGATAGTAAAACTGAGTGGGAAAAGGTGTCGAAGGCCTTCGATAAATCCATAAATATTGCAGTTGTATGCTTATTTTTATCTATAAGATTTAATACCCGATCATACAAATCGATTTAGAGCAAACTCAGTGGAATATTGAGAACGGAAACCATACTGATTAGAACAAAGAATATCATTCTGATTAAGAAAAGTGTCAAACCTATCAAATGCTATTCTCTCCAATATTTTTGCAAAAACCGGTAGTACTGATATAGGTCTGTAGTTATTACAATCATTCTTGTCTCCTTTCTTAAACACAGGGATAACTTTAGCAGTTTTCATACTGGACGGAAATACACCGGTTTCGAGAGATAAATTGCATATAATTATGTACACATGGTTTAATGACAAATGTAATAACTGATTTTACAATGGAAGCAGGTATGTTATCAAAACCAGCACTCTCGTTAACATCAATTTTTTGAACAATATCATATATTTCTGATTCAGAAACCGGTTTTAAAAAGAAAGAATGTTCAAAATTACCGGATAAAATCAGAAAAACTCATAGACGTATCTGTTGTATCAATCGAAGGAGACAAATTTGGACCAACATCAACAAAATGTTCATTGAAAATATTTGCTATTAAAACTTGATCACATATTACATTTTTTCCTTGTACTAAAATTTCTGGCAGATTACAATCAGTTTTTCCCAGAGTCCGGTTAATGAATTTCCACACACATTTTGAATCAAATTTACTTTTATAAAATTCATCATAATAATATTTTCTTTTAGCTTGTCGAATAACAGAGTTCAATTTATTACGATATTGCTTATAAAATAATTCATTACTGTTGTTTGGATTCAATTTATGCAATTTGAATAATCTGTTTTTCTTCTTGACTGACTTCAGTATTGCACGTGTGATCCAGGGCTTTTTAATCCTTTTATCAACAAAACCCCCTTTTCTAAGCGGCATATGTTCATTCAATATAAATAGAAAACGGTTAAAAAACAACTCATAGGCAAGATTGGCGTCAGTCAGCTCAAAGATATCTGACCAGTCAGCTTTCCATAAATTGCCCATCAGTGATGATAATGACAAAGGTGTTATTTTCCGTGATAATACACTATGATTTTTACTATTGGAACTCAACATATAGCTAAAGAAGAAACAGACAAAAAAAATGGATAATGATCACTCAAATCAGAGAGTAAGATACCAGAAATGAAATGATGGTCAGAAGAATTGGTAAAAGATATTGTCTATAAGAGTGGCTGAACTAGAACATACACGGGTTGGTTTACATACGGGGGGGGGGGGAGTACCCCATTGAGAAAAGCATATCAACGTAATTCTGAATGACGCTGTTTTGGTCATAATGTATCAAAGCAAGATTCAAATCTCCCATAATAAAACACGCTTTCTACATTGCATTCAATGAACTCAAAACTAGATCGAAGGATTTTATGAAATCACCGAAATTCGAAGAAGGTTTACGATATATAATTCCAATTATTATCTTGTTCTTAATCGCATCCGTGGTTTCAATGAAAAGAGATTCTACGCCATCAACAGACATTTCTACATTTTGTAAAGTTTGAACAGACAGATTTTCTCTCACATATAATTCTACTCCTCCACCTCGGCCTTCAATACGATTGGCTTGGAACATATTATAACCCTGTAGAGAAAAATGATTTGATGTACTGCTCATCCATGTCTCAGTTACTCCTGTAATAGAAAAGGGGAACTTAAGAACCTGTAAATCTTCATAAAGTTTATCAAAATTCTTATTCAAACTTCTGGCATTATAATGGATCAAGCTAAGCTTGTTCATCGACGCATTGATAGATGCTGAATCGCGAAACTGTTCAAAATCATAATAGTTGCAATCAGAGGTGTAATTTTGAGAATAGGAATTCTCATTGTCATTAGAAATGACCAAAAAATCAGTGCCTAGATACTCACAGAAAGACGTCACTGTAAAACAGGGATAATGAAGCTTTATTGATGATTCACAAAGAGTCGATGTCGCGGAGAGAAGTGATCAGTTTCTTGGATCCGTTTTTTTGTTATTGTGAAGAATCTTCCGTCAGAAGACCATGTTTGCGTAGTGTTCAAGTGAGATAATGCTTTGTAGTACAGTTCCTGTCTTTCAGATGTAGTCTTCGCGGATGACAATTCATGTCCCCTTCAATCGCGACTTTTGGCAACATACATCCGGTTACGAGCATATAATGGTCTACATTAATAACAACAATATTTTTTATTTTTTTATTTTTTTTTTGGTGGTGGTGGTGGTGGTGGTGACCTGAAAGAAAAGCTTTATAACTAAATTATTTAGCAAAAAATTAGAATCATATGTAGAATAAACCATAACACGTGAAAATTTGCAGGTGTAATAAAAAATGCCTCAAATACCACGCATGACTGTGGGTAAGAAGTGAAAAGAATAGCCTATATATATAAATATATATATATATATATATATATATATATATATATATATATATATAATTCAATAGAACATGAAAACCATTATAGACCCTGATAATTGTGTGAAAATTGGGAAGTAGGATAAAGGGCTTCAAATGCTACGTCATGTCACTCAGTTTACAAAGTCTTACAAAATCAGTTTTGCATTGAGGCGCAAGCAAAATTTAAATGACACTACATACATGACATATTCACAAAAATGATTATAAGCTTGAACTGAGGGATATCAATATATAATTGAATAGATAAAATGTGGCATTAAAAATTGGCAGAGACAAAATATCCCACCGAGTAAGGCCTTGAAGACTATAGCTTTAATCTTGCAACCTTGATAGTCGCGGCAGCTAACTGAAATGAGTGCATTCATCAAACACAGACCGGCGAGTTATTGTGTATTTCTGTATATAAGAAAAGGCACATGAAAGCAATATACACACTCACAAATTCTTTGGTTGCACGATATCGAGCCACCAAAACACATTCGATTCTCAAAGGGATTGTGTAGTTTTGGTTGAGATGGGAGAATTCAGATTTTAACTTTTTGCGAGGAAATTTTAAACCACTAATGATTAATATTGAAAGCATACAATAAGAGAAAACCAGAGTTTATTTCATGAAAACTGGTGTTGAGATGGCTGAAATGTCCAAAAACAATGTAAATCAAAGTGGTTCTTATAAAAGGTGGGTCCCACCTTTTACATGTGAGCCATTTTGATACCAATATTCATAAATGAACATTTGAATTCCTCTTAGAATTATTGTATATTCTCTCATAATTCATGAGGTTTCTCGTAATCTCACAAAACTTTGGAAACCTGAAGCCCCGTCTCAACCAAAACTATCCCTTTAAGAAGTGATGGCCAGACATTTACAGTATATTTCTATTGGCAAGCCGTGCAAAAAAGCAAATAGATGGACAGAGAGAGAGAGAGAGAGAGGGGGGGGGGGTCCTGAATTGGAGGTGTTTGCATTTGGAACTATCAACGCAATAACGATTTGTATGGCTGGTAAAAGTATTTGGGTTTCTTTTCTTCTTTTTTTTTCAGCAGAAACTATTCTTGTCATAATAACATTGCACATCTTGAACTGGAGAAAGAGGACATAAAACTTCTGCACAAATCAAGACGGATTATATTATGCTTGAGTCAATTTTAGATAGAAACATGGATTGAATATTCTATTGTGTGATCAAGAGACTATTGATGCAAACAGATAAAGATTAGCTATGACAGAGTTTTATCAGTTGTCACCCTCTGTACAAATGCATGTGTGAGATCGCAACTGCTGATCTACATTCTAACCAAACTAATATTGGAAAAAGGAACCCATGGGAGTCAAATTTGTGATCTCATACTGCTTTCCGGGCAGCGACACTTCCACCAGGCTATCACTGGCTACCGGTCCGGCAGTCAGTGACACGATAAACTTGGAACAAATACTCAGGCTCCAAATTTCCGACATTGTTACGTTAAACAGTTCATGAGGCGAACAAGTAAAGGCTTGTTGAATGAAAGGAAGGCAGTGTTGACGTCGAGGGGTGAAGATGTGCCATGACAAGCTTTTATTAATCACCCTCTATACAAATGCATTTTGAATATCGCAACTGATGATCTACATTTAACAAAACTAATGTTGGAAAAAGGAACCAATGGGGGTCAAGTCTGTCATCTACTGCTTTCCGGGCGACGAGATTACCACCAGGCTATCACTGGTTACCAGCAGTCAGTGACATGATGAACTTGGAACAAGTATCCAGGCTCCGAAGTGGCGACATTGTTACGTTAAACAGTCTATAAGGTCAACAAATAGGCTTGTTGAATGAAAGGAAGGGAACGTTGATGTAGAGGGGTAGAGCCAGACTATGTGACTGGTTACCTGAGTGACACGATGAACTTGGAAGAATACCAAAGCTTCGAAATTCCGTATGTTATGTTGAACAGTTCAAGGCCGAAAAGGCTTGTTGAATAAAAGGAAGAGAAAGTTGACGTAGAGGAGTGAAGATGTGCCATGATAAGTTTGTATTTATCACCTTCTATACAAATTTATCTGTAAGATCGCAACTGCCGACCTATAAAACTAATGCTGGAAAAACGAACCGATGGGGGTCAAAGCTGTGATGTACTGATTTCCGGGCAGCGACACAACCACCAGGCTATCACTGGTTACCGACAATGACGCGATGAACTTAGAACAAATGCCAATCATGCTCCGAAACTGCGATATTCTTATGTTGATAGGCCAAGGCAGACAAGGTTTGTTTGTTTGTTTGTTTGTTTGTTTTGAATGATAACGAGAGAAAATTGATGTAGGCGGGTGAAGACATGCTGTGATAGATCTTTCATCAATTTATTGTCACCCTCTGTTCAAATGTAATCTTGTAGAATCGCAAATGCTGATCTATACAACAAACATGTCTGGGAAACAATGGGGATCGAATTGGGAGTGGATCGAGCTCTCCTGAGATTGGGGATACATCTAGCAGTGTCTCCGATTTATAGGCATGATAGGGGTTCTCAAAAGCAGGAAATGCTCACGAAAAGCCCGCGAAAGGGGAGCTCAATTTTTTTTTTTTTCAGCACTGAAATATAGGGGGTGATTGCAAAGGGAGGGAACGAGCATATTCGTACCTTGGGGGCATTACTCTTACTGAACGAAAGACGGTGGTAAACTCAACAACAACAACAACAACAACAACAACAACAACAACAACAACAACAACAACAACAACAACAACAGCTTTAATGTGTTCGCCCATCCGTCCATCACATCCGCATCAGAGATCTCCCCCAATAATTCATAAGAACAAGCGGTTTCTGATATCGTACATTAAGGTGTAGATGAGCTGGTTATTAGATTAGAGCAAAATTTCTTATAAAACAAAAAGTCAAAGTTGTTAATTGTATCATTGGAAATGGCATTTTCAGCTGTAAGTGTATCCATGGATGTCTAGTAGAGGCTTGCAGTTATTATGAATACTAAAAAGATGGATTCATAGTTATTCACATGACATCATGGTTCTTGAGAAACGTCAAAGATCAAGACCTACGTGCTTTTGCCTCAAAAAATAAATAAATAGATAAGAGTATTGTTTCCAGCCATAGCTTCTGCTATGGAATGCAGTGATAAATGTAAGTTGTAGGTTGGAAAAGGTCAAGATCACAAGGCGCTTATTTTCATTAAAAAAATGAATTCCTTTAAAAATTTCTGACCATGAACTTGGACAGGGATGCATGAAACGTCAGAGGTCATCGACATTTAGTTTAAAACAAACGTGCTAATTTCTGCAATGAAGTATAGGCATAATTGGTTGTAATAAATACGAAGTTGGCAAAGAAATTCTATTCATCTCATTCAATCAGATTCGATTTCGAATGACCGACGACATGACAATAACTATTGCTGTCAAAATAAAAAAAAGAACAAAAAACAGCATGCTTAAATGCGCAGCAAATTCACAATAAATTAGATTTAGAAAATATTGTCTATTAAATTCTAAGATAAGAAATTAAAGAAGTAAAATGCATGTAATATAGGAGAGACAATAATTTTGGAATGCAAAAACGAACAAATTAATGTGAAGCATTACCTAGATTTATTCATAAAAGCCAATAAACTGATGAGAATACATCAGCGAAATTTAAGGAAAATCCGTCGCGAAATTTGATTTTTGTTTTACAAAGTTTCGGTGCAGCAAACGCTTGATGAGAAGAATGGTACAGTTCGTGACGTCACGAATGTTCGACGAAATAAGTAAATCATCAAGTGAATTTGACAAACTTTCATTTTTTTAAAATGAAAAATACACATTCCCTCGACTTGTTACTGACATAAGAGTATACTATTCCCCTGCTTTCTTAATGAGGTTATGTCATACGTTCTTTGACTGTGCTAATAAAGTGAAATATATGTTGAATTTTCTCTATATTTTCTATTAATGTCATTGTCCATACATGGCGTCACAAACTGTTGTAGTCTTCTCATGCAGCGATAGTTTACAGAAACTTAGATGGTCGGAGTTTTTCAAACATTCACTGGTGTATTCTGTACTAACTTTGCTATGATCCCTCATCGACATAACATTTCTTTTCCAATGTCTTAATACCGAAGGATTTGCATACGACAGCAATTTCGGTTCATTGCAGTTGAGCCTAGAAATATAGACTGCGGATAATTGAAGGTTCGGCATGTTCTCATTGACATCTATGCTCTCCCTATGAAATTCAAATGCTTCCGGTTTTTGCTTCTCACGAATAGGTCCTATGTTTCATCACCTCTCCCACTACCCCCTCCATCCCCCCCCCCAAAAAAAAAAAAATACAGTGCACTCTCATTATAAGGAAGTCCTCAGGACTGGCGGTTTTCTCTCGTCATATCGAAATTTTGTTATAGCAAAACAGTAAAGTGCATAAAGATAGATGATGATATTAGGACCTGAATTTTCAATCTGTGGGTAACGAGAATTCACCTAACCGTACTCGTCATAACAGGAGTGCACTGTAACAATGCCTATTTACCAAAGAGAGAAATGCTTTGAGATCATAGACTATAAATTATTCAGAGTCAACGAGATCATTTTTTTTTAATGCGGCGACGCATGTCTTCTTTTTTTTTTTTTAAATCTGGAATACAAGGACAACAACAAGGCTGGGTACAACGGCCCCCGAGTTGGAGCTGAAAAGCTTTTGGAACTACTACCAGGCGAGGGATCCAAGATACTTGACTGCCCATGTGGAACCGGACAAGCTGCAAGAGAGGTCAGTGCTTTTACTCTTCTATCTTTTTGAGGAAACATGCTGTGTGTGCGACGCCAAACAAAAGGAAAAAGAATGGACATGAATTTTTAGATAAGAGCCGCGCCACACTTGCAGCCAAAAATTACTTTTGTAAGGCTGAACACCTGTAGAATGGGGGCACACAGATTGTCTGTGTATCATCGTTTTTCATTTTACTCATGTTTGTATTCTCATATCATATACTATATTATCTCCTATATCTTTTGTGTTATTATGTGTAATCTACAAGAATTGTATTCACTGGTTTGTCATACATGTACTGTTATTCATATTGTTTGTTTGTACTCTCATACCCCGACACGGGGTCGAAAGAGTCAATAAAATTCACAAATTCAAATTCACAAATACCAACAGAGTTAGCTAAGACAACAACAAAAAAACCATGATTTTCATGTAATCTGTCATGAACATGCTCGCAACAGGCTCTTTTGGGTTTTTTTTTTTTTTGTATTATGGTTTACAGGTGAAAAAATTGGACATCAATAAGACCATCACGGGCGTGGATATATCTGAGAAATCTCTGGCGCTTGCCAAACGCACTGGTCTATTCGACAGTTTGCATAAATGCGACATCATGAAGGACAGGTTACCTTTTGATGATGGTAAGAAAGAAATTAAGTAGAGACTCGAGACTTTGTGAAAAGCAGATCAACTTTAAAGGAAACCAAAACTCAAAGAGAAATGTGGATTGAGGGAAAGCAGCAACATAGTAGAACACATAAGTGAAAGTTTTAGGAAAATCGGACAATCGATGCAAATTTTATGAATTTGTAAAGTTTTGGTGTTGGAACCACTGGATGAGGAGACTACTGGAGGTTATGACGTCATGTGTGGACAACAATATCTAGAAAATATGAAGGGAATTCCATAAAATTCATTTTTCATGAAAATTACAGATTCCGTCAACTTGATGCTGACATACATTAAGGGCAGCAATTACCCCCTGCTTTCTGAAAGCGGTTAGTCAAGCGTTCTTTCATCATGCTAAAAAAGTGATTTTTTTTTTTTTTTTTGGAATTCCCTTTATATGTTCTTTATATTGTCGTACACACATGACTTCATAACCTCTAGTAGTCTCCTCACACAGCTGTTTCAACACCAACACTTTAAAAATTCATGACTTTTGCATCGATTGTCCGATTTTCCTCAGACTTTCACTGAGATGTGTTCTACTAATGTTGCTGCTTTCACTCAGCATGCTCAATCCACATTTCCCTTTGAGTTTTGGTTTTCTTTAATAGACATTTTATTGTCATGGACAGACATTTTATTGTCATGGACAGTCAAGCATTATCTTGTAAGTTGTTACAGAACTTAATGCTAATCAGATTTTTTTTTGAAGAAGACACATAATCCTTTTAATTTTTGTGGTGTGTGTACCGTTTTTTATTATCATAATCTACAGATATGAATCATAAATGAAGATTATTCTTTAATTATTCAGCAAGGACGACACTTGTTGGCCGAAATCGATAGAAACATACAAAACAAAATCAATGACTTGTAAATATAAAACAATAAGTAAATTGATACTTGAAATAAAGGGCAAGAAGGCATGATTTTTTATAGAGAATTAGCCATGCTGTTTATAAAGTATGATTATAAATTTTGAATATATTTCAAGGAATGAAAGAGTGAGTAGTCATAACTACCTACAGTCGGAGAAAATCTGGATTGAAAATGAGGTGAGCGTTTGCAAGTTGTAAACCCATTTTTGTGCTGGTCCCACACATTGAACCTTGTGATGTACTTCGCCGTGACTCTTCTTCTGTAACATTTCATTGCCTCGGTAAGATGCCAAGAGCCCCTTTTGTGCCTAGAGCAGCGTTTGTCACTCCTTTGTTACCGCTCCATTGTTCGAATCACCTCATCCAGTTTAATGACAACTCCCTTGAATACCAGGCAATCAGCTGCAGTAGCAAGTCAGGTGATGACAGACCTGTTAAAAAATTAGGAATTTGTTGGCCTTCTTGAGTCAATCGTTGGGAACGCCATTGAAAAGAAACTTTCATGAAGAATGTTGAAGTTCTGCAAGGGGAAGTGTTGGACCTGCAAAGAGACTTGGAGAAGAAGGACAAAGAAGTGAAAAATCTGCAGCAGAAGGTCATCAAACTTGAGCAAAGCAACACAAGATTGGAAAACTCCATAAACAATCAAGAACAATACTCCCGGCGATCATGCATCCGTATCTTTGGTCTGCAAGAGAAAAGAGGAGAGAAGACGGACATGTTAGCAGCAGACATCATCAAGACAAAGCTTGGAGTGACCTTGGACCCGGCCAAGGACATCGATCGGTCTCATCGTACTGGGAGCCCGCGTGAGACTGCGCGGCCTGTTCAGTCTCCTCGTTCGACCAATGAGGCTTCATCGTTCCAGCCACGTCCGCGTCCCATCATCGTCAAGTTGACCAGCTACCGGAAGAAAAGAGAGATCATCGAAAATCGCAAAACGTTAAAAGGAAGCGGAATCGTCATCGTGGAGGATCTGACGTTGAAAAACCAAAAACTTCTGTCGCAGACCCGCAATACCCACAAGGTGATATCAGCGTGGTCATCTGATGGCCGTGTCATCGCCCTTCTTGGTGCATCTGGGGGAAAGAACATCACAAAACTGATTACATGTGAAGAAGACCTGAAGAAATTAAACACAAAATGATTGTCATTAAACACATGTCAAACGTCTTGCATCTACGAATTTGTGACTAGCAAACAAGTACAGCTGTAGAGTATATGATTGTATCTCAATCCAGTTCTCCGTTTATGTTTATTATTTTGTATTGATTTACAGGTTTACTTCATTTTATATTAATTTTGGTACCTGCATTTTGTAAATTCTTAGTCATTATGTTCCAGTGTCATATGTGTGTTCTGTGTGCAATAGTGTGCATGTAATGTCGTGTAAGCATAGAGTTCTAGGATGTCTCAATGATATTGATTTCAATACTCTGAATGAATTTTTATCGCCACCTGAATCTGAAATTAACAATGATATACTTCAAACAAATTTTACACCGGAGGAGTTCAATGATTTTATAGAAAATACATATTTCAATGAAGATTTGAGTAAATATCTGTCCTGTATTCATATCAATGTGAGAAGTTTATATCGCAATTTTGATGCTTTATCGCTTTTTCTCTCTTCCTTGTCTATGCAAATCAAAATTGTTGGTATTAGTGAGACATGGCTAAATGATAATTCACCTTTATCACTGTGCAATATTAACAATTATGAGTTTGTTGGTAATAGTCGCAAAACTAAACGCGGGGGAGGTGTTGGGTTTTATGTACATAAAGATATCTCTTTTAATCGCCGATGCGATCTTGATATTAACACTGATTTTTTTCAGAGTATATTCATAGAAATAACAAATTGCAATACTTCTACTTTGATATGTGTTGTGTATAGACCACCCAATAAATCAGTTAATGAATTTTGTGAGTCTTTAAATGATATTTTAGATATTGTTAAAAAGGAAAAGAAATGTTTTTACTTAATGGGCGATTTTAATATTGACTTGCTTTAAAAAAAAATAGGGTGTGTGCAATATGTAAATATTTTTTTAGATTTGCTGTCATTGAATTCTATGTTACCTTTGGTTCATTATCCCACACGTGTAACTGACTCACTCTTCCGCTTCATTACTTGACAATATTTTTACTAATGATTCCTGTCAGATCCACTCTGGAATTATTTTAACTGATATATCAGATCAATTCCCGATATATTGTATTTGTAAAAGCGTAATTTCATCGTTTAAAAGTCAACAAAGACAAATGAAGAGAGATACAAATGAAAATAATATTTTATATTTTTTACGGTCACTGGAATCGACGTCATGGGAGTATGATAAAGATGATGGTAATATTAGTTTTGATAATTTTTTTGATTTAATCACTGACAAATATAATGAATCATTTCCGATGATTTCAACTTGTTGTAAACGAAGGAAAAATGATAATGTGTGGTGTACAAATGATATTCGTAAATTAATAAGGAAAAATGTAAAATGTATAAATTGTATAAGAAGAATCCAAATGATTATCGTAAAACTCTTTATAAGAAATATCGAAATAAAGTGACTAATATGATAAAATAAGCTAAAAGAAATATTATGAGAAAAAGTTAGCTGATAGTACTGGGAATAGTAAAAAGACATGGGATGTGATAAATAATGCCTTAGGGAAAAAAATGCAATAAGAAAACAACCATTAAATCTATTAAGTGTAACAACGAAATAATTATACATGAGAAAGAGATTTGTAATTTGTTGAATACATATTTTGTTAATATAGGTTGCGATATTAATTCATCTTTTGATGATTCAGATGAGTATGATTACCTTCAATATGTTACAAAAGTTGAGTCAACTGCATTTTTTAAACAAATTATTTGTAAAGAAATAATTGATGTTGTAACCAGTTTTAAGAATGATGTTAGTGCTGGATACAATAATATTGATATGCGAATTGTGAAAAGAGTTGTTCATTTGGTATGTAAACCTTTATGTGCAATATTTAATCAGTCCATGGAATCTGGTATTTTTCCAGATAAACTGAAGATTGCAAGAGTTGTACCGGTTTTTGAAAGTGGTTTCCCTGATTTAATGACAAATTATCGCCCAATATCAGTTTTATCCGTTTTCTCCAAAGTTTTTGAAAAATGTATTTCCACTAGGCTTATTGAATTTCTGACAAAGTGCAATATTATCAAGAAAAATCAGTATGGATTTAGACCGGGGCACTCCACATCTTCTGCATTGATTGATTTCATTCATAAGGTGATCTGTGCAATAGACAACGGGAAAATTTTACTGGGCTTATTTTTAGACCTGAGCATGAGACACGCTTGATCATAATATTCTTTTGGCTAAATTAGGTCAGTATGGTATTCGTGGAGTTATTTTGAATCTTTTTAAGAGTTATTTGAGTAATCGTAAGCAGTTTGTATCAATTGATAAGAATGTTTCTGAATATAAAAACATAAGATGTGGAGTGCCCCAGGGATCAATCCTTGGGCCTATCTTATTTCTTTTATATATACATGATTTGCCAACTGTTTCTAATATCTTAAATGCATCTTATTTGCCGATGACACAAGCATATTTTTGTCTCATGATAATATGGATTCTTTACAAGAGGTTCTTAATCAGGAATTGCAATATGTTACAAGTTGGCTACGAATGAATAAATTATTAATCAATATATCAAAAACTAATTTTATGATATTTACAAAGAAAAAATGTAACATTGACACTGTATCTATTAATATGTGTGGTTCTCAAATCATGCAAGCTTCTTCACTGAAATTTCTTGGAGTTTTTGTACACAATAAGTTGAATTGGTCTAATCATATTAATTATATTTGTAATAAATTATCAAAAAATATTGGTGTAATGTACAAACTTAGTTTTCTCCCGAAGTCTGTTTTGAAATCAATTTATAATGCTATAATTTTACCTTATTTGTATTATGGAATAACTGTTTGGGGCAATGCTCATGAATGTCATATTCAAAGACTATTACTACTTCAAAAACGTGCAATACGAATCATTGCCCATGCTCTTATCTTGCCCATACCCCACCACTTTTTTTATCCCTGAAAATATTGCAATTGAATGATATGTATAAATATCAAGTGGGGATTTTTATGTATTTATGTAAGAATTCTATGTTACCAAAAACTCTTTTGCACTTTTTCACATACAATAATCAAATTCATAATTACAATACGCGAACCGCGAGTGATTTTCACCTACCTTTATCTCGTACATCTTTTTACCAACGATCTATTCTTTACAGTGGTCCTTTTCTGTGGAATTATCTCCCCTTTGAAATACGCAATGCTAACTCTTTGAATATATTTAAATCTGGTTATAAAAAAAATTCTCTTCAATAATTACAACCAAATTTATTTAAGTTAAGAGCATCAGTTTTTATCCTTTATCTTATGAGACATCAGATATTTTGTTATTGTCATTGTGTGTTGATTGTCATGTCTTAGTCTTGTCTTGTTCTTATGTTTTACTTGCTTCGAACACATTGGTAACAGAAATTTAACGAATGTTTGTAGGTCAGCCGAAAATAAGGGACATTTCCTTTCTGGCTGCTGCCTACCATAGCAATTCTTTTTACACTGTTTAACTGATATTTTTGTAATTGTATTCTAATGTTGTTGTATGTGTTTGTTTGTTTTTATATCTTCTTTGCTTTGGTGAAATAAAGAAACTTGAAGTTTATAAGCTTATAAAAAAAATAACATTTGTTATGAATAAATGGATGAGAAAGGATGTAAAGTGCTGTGACTGCAAGATCTTAAATGGAATTATAAAATGGGCTTTAGAATCTCTGCAATCTGATTGGTCGATTGTCATGCATTGATTTTACTGATCTGCACTGAGCCGTGCGTCCGGTGAAATCCGAACGCATGGCTCAAGTCTGATAGTGTAGTAGGTGTACTGGACGCATGATGGGGAAAATGGTAGCATATCATGAATTTACGTGCCCATTTTATAACATAAAATGATGCACAGGCACCCACTCGCTGCACTCGTGGGTTTAAACAGTTCCAAAGTTAAACTCGTGCATCCAATTCTCACCGATCCACTCTGTCCTGTGCATCAACTTTGTGTATTATAAACTTTTCAAGCAATACAGCAAAGCACTGAAATACGGGATGGACACAACACCTCACATTTTCGCAGTTAAAGGGGATTATGTCCGTATAGTTCCCTGTTATTTTTTTTTCAGTGTTCATTTGATGTTTTATATCTAATATAATTTGTTATTTATCTGTTGTCAACATGTGTTTATGAATGTGTGACAAAACCAATTTTCCATGCCATGTTTTTATACATAATTTGGACAAATAAATGAAATGAAATGAAATGAAATGAAATGAAATGAAATGAAATGAAATGAAATTTCATGAAATGAAATGAAATTTCATGAAATGAAATGAAATTTCCTACTCCCTGTTCAGATATTTATTAAAAGTATACATTGCACTATCATATTGTTTGATCAGGTTGAAAAAAAAAAAAGACATGACGCAATATTAATCGTAGAGTATATGATGACTGAAAGATTGTTATAGTTGTTAGTAAAAAAAAATAAAAAATACCTCAGAAGAAATAGAGAACTGCTACTATTCCACACTGTGTACATCAGTAAATGAGAATAATTACTCAACGATTAAAGATTTTGTTTCATTTCTTGTATTCGTCGTATGAGAATACACATGGTATTACCGGCCTATCTGCCAACACTGCTTCCATTGTTGTTTGTCTATAAAGTCAGTGAAATGAGTGCTATCAACATTTTCATAGACATATAGCACACAGAGGAGACACGAGGAACCCGATCATGCCGAAGCGACATGACAGATGTTTGTCTTTTCCCTTCGTATTCTGATCTTGTTCGTTCCAGTCCTCGCCCCTGTGAACATGTAAGGCCTAGAAAATGTCAGACGCTTCTGGTTCGGTTGTACTTTTAATACACGATATTTCTTTTGCGTCCCACTACTGGCCGCCTTCAAGTTTTGTTACGGCCTACATCATGCTGTCATGCTTTGTTCTGTTCACCCCGTTTTATTATGAACTAAAACATATCTCATACGGGATTATCGTGGCATTTTTTTTTTTTGACAGTTAAGAATTATCTGACACGGCATCCACGGTAATCACGCTGCCTGTCACATTTGTTTGTTTCTTCATTTTCCATCTGAGAAGATGGCTGGATAGCCCATATTTAGCTATTCTATTCTAAAGCTGGTCTTCCTTGGGGTCTAGTTGGATGTCAGGTGGGACCGCTTCACCGGGTTAAACACCCTGCTCTTTGCGATGAAGGAATGAAGGGGGATCGTTTACGTGCATAAGATGTGACTCTCTCACACACGGGACCATCATTTTATGTCCTATCTGAGGGAAAGCGTGTTTTGCCTCTTGCTATGGAGGGGATGGTATGATTGCACACAACATTGCTCAGTTCAAACTCGAGTTCGCGCTACCGACTGAGCCAACTCACCGCCCTATAACTCTTTGTCCACGGTGGCCTGAAACGTGACTGAAGTGACCGCAGGGAATGGTGTAAATGCAGCATTATAGTGTAGAATGGAAACACACATTTTTCACTACCGGTATTTTCATTTTGCATTATTGTGGAATAATGCCAGATATTTGAATTAACCATTTTATTTGTTTTAACAGTTAGATTCAAATGATATTGTACTCAATCAGCTCATTCAATTAACTTTGTATCATCTATGTATGAAAAAGAAGTTCAGAAATAATGTCAATCAATGAATGACTCAATCAATCAAAATGTAACTTAAATACGTGTTCATTCCCCATGAAATGATGTACCACAAAAGATGAACTTGCGTTCTCCTATAGTTTGCTGTGGTTTTTTTTTTTTTTGACAGCTTTCTCCATAAACAAAATAAATATCATTTCTCTACCCAGATACCTTCGATGCCATCCTTTGTGTCGGTGGATTCATACGCTCTCATCTAAACCAAGACGTCTTCCCAGAATTCCATCGTGTTGTGAAGCCCGGTAAGGAGACATCGGCTGCTATACTAGTATATTATAATTTCGGGTGCACGTCATAAGACCGACATCCATACAGCCCATGAGTCATAAAGCCCATGAGTTATACAGCCCACGAGTTATACAGCTCACGAGTCATACAGCCCATGAGGTCGACACTAATCAAACAAGGCCCACGAAACCAACACATTAAGCCCAGTGTTGTATCTGTCGAACTCATTGGCTGTTTTTACCTAGTGTCGAACTCATGGGCTTTATTTGCCTAGTGTCGAACTCATGGGCTATATGATTCGTGAGCTGTATAACTCACGGACCTGTTTTCAATGTCGAACTCGTGGGCTGTATGACTCGTGAGTGTCGGTCTCGTGGGATGACCCCATAATTTCTATTCATGCCTAGGCCTACAATTTGTTTGCAATATATAAAGTATACACCAACGTAACACAAAGAATATACATATAGAACATGATGAAACATCTTGGCACCTTCACTCTTCTACATATAGGTGGCGTTATTGTCATAGTGATGCGAGAGCAGTATCTTTACACCGCACCAGAGTTCCGTGGAGGACGACTTGACTGCGCCATAGTCCAGGGTGTAGAGGACGGCAAATTCGACTACCTCTACCGACAACAATTTCCTCGACACATTCAGGACCATGAGGGCGTCGCCTTCGCGATACGAGTTAAATAAGCTGAGGGACAGGGTTCCTGTAATAGGGAACCAATCAGTTTGCCAATACAAGCTAAATTTCTTTTGATATATTCCCCTCAAAATAACTTTTGGTACTTTTGATACTTCATATTTCTCTTGTCTTATATCGGCATTAACTTCATTAAATATAACATCATAAGAAAGCCTAATTAGTTATCTCTAAAGAGCCACCTCACTTGTTATGACTGGTTGTTCCTGGAATGTGCAAAACAGCTGTGTATGGGGACAGATTAAAATTGAAAAATCGCTATTGATAATGTACAGTCTGTACTGTTTTGATGAAAAAAAGGCCACTGGAATAAGCAATGCTGAAATATAGGCACTTTCAAGCACTTCCATTTTCCTATTTAAACATTAGATGATTATCATTGAACTGATACAACCTTTGTGTATAATCTTCATCTGCAGATTCTACTGCCATTTCAATTCATGGATGACGCCCGGATACTAAAGAGAATCCACAATCTTACAATGAGTTCCTTTTCAAGCACAGTCAAGTCATGTTTTCCCTTTGAGGATAAAACAAATTGGGATTACGCGGTTTGACAACACACTTGTCCCATTTCGCAACATTTCACATTTGTCATTTTCTTTCTTTAGCAAAATGTGTTTCGTGTATCAAGATTAAGGGTTTTATGAGTAAATTTATAATTGGTGTTGTATTATATTAGTATTACATATTTAGATAGGGCCTCATCAACGTCAAGCTCTGCTTATGATGACGGTCCCCTGTATTGATTTCTCCTTTGTTCATAAATACAGTATGCCTTAATATGTTATTTTGATTCATTATTACAGACTGATGTTGTTATGAAAATGATATTTCTTGTATTGATTTGTATGTTAAACTCTCCTTTTTTTTGCATACTATGTATAACCACTTTGTTTTCATTTGTTATTGTATTTGGAGAAAGAAAATGCAGAAACAAACCAAACCAACCAACCTCTCCAGATACTCAGTCATACTGTGCCAGGAATGCGTAATGTAAATGAGTGAGTTGTCACTGTAAAGGAATATTAATCAGGCATTCTTATGAAGTCACTTTTAAATAAAATGATGCAGACTTAAAGAAGAAATTTATAAGAAATAATATCATATGAATTGACTGTTTTCCATCATTTAATGTTATTTTGATTAATTTCTGACATAAATCATGCAATAAAGTTGTCTCTGCTTTGAATATAAGAATCTTTATTTTTATCAAATTTGAGCACTGGAAGAAGTTCGATGTGGCTACGAAAAGTGCCAAATCTGTGACGTCACCACGTGTGTATGCAACCAAGTGGGATTTACGTATCTATAGGCAAACTGTGTGCACATTTCAGGAAATTGGTGTGCAATTTGTTGTCAATCTAGAATAAATCGACCGCCAAAACTACATATTCACGTCGTAAAATTGTTTGTTTGTTTGTGTTCATTGGAATCATATTTTACACCCATAAATTTAAGGAAAAACAAAGTTTTAAAAGCACAAAACCTATCGTCAGCTCAAGTTTCACGATTGCCGTGATCAGATGTTCCTTCGTACAGCCACAATTTGCTATTATTGACACAACAAATCGATCATTGTTGGGGAATTGCGTATAGCTGAGGTAATTCTACATACTCATGAAGGATGATAACTAAGTCAAAGAGCTGTAATTGGTTGGAAATTATTTTTACACCCATAAATTTACGGAAATACGACGTTTGAAAAGCACAAAACCTACCGTAATCAGCTTAAGATTCGCGATTGCCGTGATCAGGTGTACGCACAACAGTACCAACAGAATCGGCAGTGAAGAGGTATTCCTTGATGCCGTGATTTCAGCTTGATTCTTCTTCGAAATGACATGATGAAGGTTTGTTAGATAAATGAGACCTTCTTTTTCTCTTGTCTGTTGGTTTAAATTCTAATTTCTGCCTCAACTTGCTAAAAAAGAACAGTCTAACAAAGCGGGAAACTGCAACATTTCCGTGCTGAGCAGCAGTCACGATACACGTGTTGCATGCTAGCATGCATCGCTGCTGCAGCGATCCCCATAATGTAGTATAACACGTAGGTTGCTTGTAAACAAGGGGGTCCTCGGCGCAGTTGACCAATCGTGAACACGTATTTCGATCACGTGTCTTGGTAAGCAACAAGGCTGTTTACGCGTCTGGGAGACGATTTGCATAAACTGCTAAAAGTTAATATATTATACATCATAATAATGCAGTGCCGGATCCAGGGGAAGCGCTCGCCTTTATTTATTTATTTTTTTTTTTTTGTAGAAACAAAAAAAAAAAATGTGGGAGGGGTCGAATCCACCATTTAATTTTGTAAAGGCGCCTCCTCTTTACGGAATTCTTGGATCCGCCCCTGATATGAAAGGTAATTTAATTGACTATCAACCCGGTACTTGTATATAGGTCAATTAAAAAAGGGAAACTTTACGCATGAGTGCACACCTTTGTTTTTCTCTTCCAAGGCACAAAGGTACAAATTGCAAAATGAACAAGTTGTCATTCATGCGTAAGTGTTGTGCTTCTTCCATGTAACAATAAGAAAAAAAAAGACAATTTTAACAAAAAATAAAACATGAAATAAGTTGCAAAAAGAACCCTTTGATTTCTGTAATATCTGCAATATCGATCATACGATCGTGATTAAAAGTTTGCACGTCACCATCGCTCTGTCAAATATCATTTTGAAAAAAAGGAGGGGAACTTCTACATACTGTAATTTAATTGACTATCAACCCGGTACTTGTTTGCTTCTTTTTTTATTTATCCGCTTAAATTTACTAAATACTGTTTGCTGATATATATCACGTTCTGATATCTATATATATATTTCTTATGAACGGAACTTTAGTTTGAAAAAATTGCAACTATTATTTCAATATCTAAATTATGCCAAACGTAAAATTCCATACTGAAAGATACTATAATATATGTTCTCAATATTACTTAAAGGGGATGGCTAGTAACCGATCAGTGGGAATCAGTGGGAATGCTGAGGGATGATTGTTCCAATCCTTGTGGGATTCATTTAAGAGTACATTATATATCTACTGTTGTGTGAAAATTATTTGCTTCAGAACGGTCTCATATTCAAGTAATGTCATTGACCAGGCACGCTAACCTGTAAACATTAAACTGCACATTACTTGAATATGAGACCATTCTGAAGCAAATAATTTTCACACAACAATAGATATATAATGTACTATTAAATGAATCCCACAAGGATTGGAACAATCATCCTCCAGCATTCCCACTGATTCCCACTGATCAGTTACTAGCCATCCCCTTTAAAGGTTTATTAAATTTTCTATCTAATATTGTGCAGAATGATATCGTAGGAAAGCAATACATGAGTTTCGAGGTAATTATCTCTTTTCACTGCTAAAAAATTCGCATAGTCATGAAGTATGTCTGCATTGAATTGTAGTCCCAAATGACCATGTGTTTCTTTTCTCTGTGGGACTTTGTGCAGAAGGTTGTTTGTTTGTTTTTTTATTAACTTTCTCCCAATACAATTTCATACATAAATCAAGAATTTATTCAGTGATGTCACATAAAATATCAGTATACAGATTACAATATACATGATTTGAAGAAGGAAAGTTAATGTGTAAATTAATTACATTACCAAAATATATATCGTATATTACTAAATTTCCAAACAAACAATTGCCTTAGAAATTAGAGAGAGAGAGATATCAAAATATGATAAACCGCTAACAATATCTTTATCACAAATAAAGATATTATCAATCAAAGTGGAAGAAATACTATTAGCTTTTTGCTGGTTTGTTTATATGTGACCGTGCATCACAAAACCAATAATCAACCAAACCAACCAAAGTCGCACCCCTTGATATTTCGTGAGGACTCACAAAAGGTGAAACGGGTATCAAACCAAGTCAATTTGGGGTTTTCCATATTTTCTGGAAGAGGTACTCTTCATCTACGTTACTCTTGAGTTTGGAATCATAAGATATATGGGGAAGTGGGTTTTCAGCAGTTTTTCCACAACAATTTTTTGATAGAGTAGTGTGATCAGGCATGTCTTAGAGGCCCCTTTTCATTTCTTGAAAATCCTTTGCGCACTCTTCACTTTCAACTCTAATAACTTTTGAAAAGATAAGACTACTGCTTTGAAAGTTGACAGTAATCATGGACTGAATGTGATGATAGAGCATGCTAGATTTCAGTATAATTTGATAATTCCTTCATTCGTGTGCTGTAGTGGTTTACATCCTGTTTTTGTTTTGTTAGTTTGTTTGTTTGTTTTGTTTTGTTTTGTTTTGTTTTTGTTTTGTTTTTTTTTGGGGGGGGGGGGGGTTGTCCTAGTCATTGCACAATAGCACGGCTTGGTAAAGATTAAGCGCTTGGATAGACTCTGTACTTCAGAGCCTCTTCTCAGTTCACAGTTTTTCAGAGTGTGTGCTCTCTTTTCAATATTTATATAGGTTAGGAGAGTCCATTTGAGTTGAGTTATATATCATTCTAAAGCTTAGAGTTTGTTCTTCTCAAATCTGCTCAAAACTAAAAATCCCTGTCAGGCGACGTTTTGTTGGTTTTGTGGTGCAGGGTCACATAGTAGGCCTATGTGGATAACAACCATTTGAATACATCGAATTAAGAAAATTTTGAGAATTCTTATCGTTATCATAATTAGATAAAGAATTAACATTGAAATCACCACTTGAATACACAAGTAAGGACGCTGCAAAACATTTTCCTAAGTCTTCAAAGAAATTACCCATTATGTGTATTACGGGGTCTATTAATCAAACCGACAATCTACAAATAACACTTCACATTCTTCAAATGAAATCTCTCCTTTTTTTTTCTATGCGTTTTTAATGAATGCAAAATGCTACGCCTCCACCTCCTCTGCCTTCACTGTCTGCTCTAACCATACTTTTATGACATTTTTTTACATTAAATAGATTTAGTGAAGTAGAGTGGAGCCAAGTTTCTGTGAATACCAATAACTGAGAAGGAAAATTATCTATATACAGTATAAAGAATGGTTTCAAAAGAATCAATATTTTTATTCAAACTCCTAGAGTTAACATGTAACAAACTAAAATCCGAAAATTCTGAAATTCTCAACAAAGTCCATAGTTGTAGAAGAATTACAGTCAGAAGTTGACGTGTTTAACTCAAAACAGGAGTGCTGCATTAAATCCATGTACACAGTACGTAGCTGCATTTTAAAATATTCCAATTTGTATTGAATTCAATGTCACGTTACATAAGAGGTTTCTGTGGGTGAAGAATGAATGAAAAGGGAAGTGAAGATGATAGATGAAGATAATGATGATAATGGGAAAAACACGTGGGAGATTATGAAAACGAGAAAAGGGAGGGAAATAACAAGTTCGTCACTATACACATCCATGAGCATCCTAAACTTCTCAACCACTTAATGACAAATCAAAGGAACTAGTATGTTATCTGTTGTACTTTTGTTGTAGGTTCGCCTATCAAAAGTAACCAATTCTTATACCATTGGAATTTGTAATCAATATTACAATAAAAATGTCAACAGTAATGCGAATACATGCAGAAGATCACACACACACACACAAAGATACAATTTCATGGTTGAAAGTTTCATCAAACTGTTGTGCAGGTACAGATTACATTTCCCAGAATAAGAGTACACAATGTGTATATAATAACAATGATAGTAAAATATTAAATAGCCCCGTCTGTCTCGGGAGTGAGTGACTTTAGACAGGAGAGAGAGAGAGTGTGTGTGAGAGAGAGAGAGAGAGCGAGAGAGAGAGAGAGAGAGAGAGAGAGGGAGAGAAGAGGATGAGAAGAAATGCATGATTTGATATCATTTGTAAATTCTAATTTTTCGTTTTTATGATCAATTTTTTTTTCAGCATTACTTTGATGAAAGTAAATATATCCATTGAAATATCTTGTGTTTTCACCAAAATACCAGCTGACATTACGCAAAAGGTACGAAATGTACCCTTTCGGTAATTAAAGTGGCTCGCAGCTGTTTATGGCTTGGTTAGAATTTGTTGTGTGATGAAAGTTTTGACGACGAATTGAATAACAATTTTACTAAATATGCACACTTGCGAACAGTAGATGACATTCTTTAAAAGAAATAGAAGAAAACTGTGTTAAGGAAAACGGTAACAAGAATAGTACCCTTAAGTGATTTAAAGTCTAAAGACAATTCAAAATGTATACTACCATTTGTGATGTTGAACAAACCGTAAACTCGGTGAAAAGTGGTTGGTTAATAATTCTTTGGCAATTTAATGTGTCAAATCCCTGGGCCAACCACTTCGTGTTTGGATTACCAAACTGGTATACTCTCGAGCAAATATCAGCCAAAAGTTTATAGGTCACCATGTTCATAATGTTTTCCGATGTTGGTTAAAATTGAATATTTTGCCCAACCATTTTAAGAGTGCACTGTGAGTATCAAATAAGGGGAAACACAGAACACCCGATGTTGACTACAAAATGACGTGACAGTAATTTAGCAACTTTACGTTGTTACAGTAAGCATTTACACAAGTAAACGATGTTTTAGTTTGATATATTGTATATTTGACGATTTATGTTTGTCTTCTTTTTAGCGACTTCGATCATTTGACATTCACACACACACACACACACACACACACACACCACCACCACCACCACCACCACCACCACCACCACCACCAGGTCGGTGAGTTGGCTCAGTCGGTAGCGTGTCTGCCTCACGATCCTAGGGGCCCGGGTTCGAACCCGAGTCTGAACTGAGCAATGTTGTGAGTAAGCATACCGTCCCCTGTAGCAAGGGGCAAAACACTCTGTCCCTCGGATAGGACATAAAATGGAGGTCCCGTGTATGAGAGAGTAGCAACTCATGCACGTAAAAGATCCCGCTTCTTTCATTCATCGCAAAGAGCAGGGTGTTTAAAGGACAAGTTCACCTTCATAAACATAAGGATTAAGAGAATGCAGCAATATTAGTAGAACACATCAGTGAAAGTTTGAGGAAAATTGGACAATCGATGCAAAAGTTATGAATTTTTAAAATTTTTGTGTTGGAACCGCTGGAGGAAGAGACTACTAAGGCTCGTGATGTCATATGAGTACAACAGTACAAAAGAAAATGTAAAGAAAATTCAACATATTTTCACTTTTTTTCACATAATAAAAGAGCACTTGACTTGCCTCTTTCTAAAAGCAATGGGAATAATATCACCCATAACATATGTCAGTAACGAGTCAAGGGAATGTCTACATTTTTCAAAAGATGAAATTCTGTGAAATTCTCTTTATGTTTTCCTTATATTGTTATACGCATGTGACATCATACATTGCAGTGTCTTCTCATCCAGCGGTGACTGCACAAAAACTTCAAAAATTGTTAACTTTTGAACGGATTGTCCGATTTTCCTCAAACTTTCAATGTGTTCTACTAATATTGCTACATTCTCTCAATCCTTATATTAATGAATGTGAACTTGTCCTTTAACCCGGTGAAGTGGTCCCACCTCACATCTTCTTCTTCTAGGTCTGCATACCCCCACGTAGCTGCTGAGTCAGGTCCAGGCGAGAAGCCAGTTATTAACTCCCGAATGTTTTATTATAACCATGGCTAACATAACAAATTTTGTTTTCAATTCCTTGAATAGTGATGAATTTTATGACACAGTAAGGCATTCTGAATCTGACCATGCAAATATTACTTCCAGTTTGTATGAAGATTATATATCCAATAAATACAATACCTCAGCACAAGAATTTGAATATAATTTCGACTCAAATGATCCAGTTCAGAGTCCATCATGTGTTTATTTGACTGAAAATCAATATAAGAATCGTATTATGAATACAGTCAATGAAACATTGTTGTTAACTCACTTTAACATACGCAGTATCAACAGAAACTTTGACAAGTTGCGTTTACTCCTAGAAAACCCAGATCAAAAATCTTGCTCCATCATAGGGCTAACAGAAACATGGTTGAACTCTAATATAAGTCATTTGTTTTCTTTACCCGGATTCGAATTTGTATTTAGAAATAGAAACAACAAAGTCGGTGGTGGAGTTGGTTTGTACATCTCGAAAAAAATTAAATATATTATACATGAGGAGATCAGTGTTATGAACGATAAACTCGAATCCCTTTTTATTGAATTGATAAATCCACATGGAAAAAACATTGTGATTGGCGTAATTTACAGACCCCCTCGGTCGAATTTGAATGATTTTCTGACATATATGCAGGATTTAGTACAAAATCCCATTATACTTAACAAAGATACATTCTTAATGGGCGATTTTAATATTGATCTCATGAAATGTAATTCCCAAAACAACCCACAAGAATTTATAGAAACATTAATGTCTGCTTCGTTTTTACCATTAATTTCCAAGCCTACCCGAGTCGCCAGTCAATCGGCTACCCTCATAGACAACATTTTTTCTAACGTTCTTCCACTTCCTGAGTCTGGTATCGTCCTCTCAGACACCACTGACCATTATCCTATATTTGCCCAGGTTCCAATTAAACTGACTAAACAAAATAACTATCACAAACGACGTAAGATTACTGCAGATAAGCTTACAAGTCTCCAAAACAGCCTCAAAGAAATCGACTGGTCCTTTGTATACAACACCACCGATGTCAATTTGTCTTATGACTACTTCATATCTACTATTACCTCTGAAATCGATAACCATATTCCGCAGCGTAACATAAAAGATAGATATAAGCAAATTCCAAAACTCCCGTGGATAACCCAGTCCATATTAAGATCTATAAATAGAAAAAATAATTTATTTTATAAATACAGATGCAATCCTACTGAAAAAAATAAGAAAAAATATGTTTCATATAAAAACACACTCACCACATTATTACGTACGCGGAAGAAAAACTTTTATGTAAATCAGATAAATAAATATAAAAATGATATTAAAAACACATGGAAAATATTAAAAGATGCTATGAATACACCTAACAATTCATCCAATATTACTGAAGTTCGATGGGGCGATGCCTCCAGCAACACTCCCGCTGGCATGGCTGAAATTTTTAATGACTTCTTCTCTTCAATTGGACAAAATCTTTCTCAAAATATTCCTCTTTCTAGTAAAACTTTTACTGATTTTTTAGATACACCTAACTCCAAAACTATATTTTTTGACCCTACATATAAAGAAGAAATAGTAAGGATTGTTGCCAATTTGAAAGAAGGAAAAAGTCCTGGCCACGACGGAATTGATAACCACCTGATAAAAAACATAATTTCTCAAATAGTGGATCCCTTGGTACATATTATCAATTCATCGCTTACAACTGGCCATGTGCCAAATAGCATGAAAATTGCGAAAGTAATTCCTATTTTCAAGAAAGGGGAGAAGGATGATGTCAACAATTATAGACCTATATCTTTATTATCTTCTATCTCCAAGATTCTTGAAAAAATAGTTTACATCCGGACAGTACGTTTTCTTAAAACCTGTGACATATTTTCAAATGTTCAATTTGGATTCAGGGAAAACCACAGCACAACACACGCATTACTCGCCCTCATCGACAAAGTCACACACGCACTTGACACATTTTCACACACGATAGGTATCTTCTTGGACTTCTCCAAGGCCTTTGACACGATTAACCATGGAATACTTCTCGCAAAATTATCCCATTATGGCATACGTGGAAAGGCCTTGGAGTGGTTCACGAGTTACCTATCAAATAGATCCCAATTTGTACATGTCAATGGTTTTGATTCTCAAAATAAAACGATAACATGTGGTGTCCCACAAGGGAGCTTACTAGGCCCGTTGTTATTCATTATTTATATCAATGATTTTCATAGATCCTCGGAGAAACTATCATTCATATTATTCGCGGATGACTCTAACCTTTTCTTTTCCCATCCCGACCCAAATATCTTAGCAAGAACAGTAAACGAAGAACTGAAAAAGGTTATACAATGGATATACGCAAATAAATTGTCACTTAATATTCAAAAAACAAAATTTATGCTTTTTAGTAACTCTTTAGATAGCCTCCCGGGCAATATATCATTTGATACTACTCCCCTAGAAGATGTTTCTACTTTTAAATTTCTTGGTGTTTGCGTTGATAACAAGCTTTCATGGAGGAATCATATTGATAGCATATGTAAAACTATTTCACGAAACATTGGCGTAATGAACAGATTAAAATATTATCTTCCTTCATGTGCATTATTAACTCTTTACTCTAGTTTGATACTGCCGTATCTAAACTACGGGATTCTTGCTTGGGGTAATACATATCAGATATTACTTGATAAACTGTTTTTATTGCAAAAGAAAGCACTCAGAACTGTTTTTAACCTAACTACACGAGAACATACAGATCCTTTGTTTTTTTACCATAAAATACTAAAAATAAAAGATTTGTATGTGTTTCAACTTGGTCAGTTCATGTTTAATTATAACAGCAACTTTTTACCCAAAATATTTCACGACTCTTTTCATCGAAACAGTCATGTACATAACTATCCTACGCGACGATCCAACGAATTCCATCTTCCATTCATGAGAACCGTACATGCCCAAAATACATTTCTGTATACCGGACCCAGACTTTGGAATAATCTAGATAATAGCTTAAAAGACTCACCCTCATTCCTCACATTTAAATACAAATTCAGAAAACATTTGTTATCTACTTATAATTCTAGATAATCTGAATTAATTGTTTTAATTTATGCTTGAGGTTTCACCTGTCCTGATGTCGCAGCACTTGGCGTGTTCTGTATGCAGACCTCTCTTCTCTCTTTATTCTTCTTTCCTCTTCCTTCCTGTCTTTGTTCCTCGTAGACTTGTATTGTCACCGTCTTCTCTCTTCTCGGTACTGTCTCGCGTCGTATATGTGTGTGGGTAACTGAATGTCTGTACGAGTGTGTCGTCCTTCTTATATTTTCCCGGTACACCAGTTCAATGAACACCGTCTGGGCATTAGCATTGATACTTATTTCCTATTATTGTCGAAGCCAGCGTATAGCTATATTTTTACAAACGACTTAAGTAATCTATATTTAACATAAATGCTGTAAGAAAATAATAAAACAAACTTGAACAATATATTGCTTATTTGTTTGTTTGTTTGTTTGTTTGAAAAGATTTTATTTTCTGCATTTCATATTTTCTTTCAGAATACAAAAATAACAAAGGCAGGTTCAATTACACAAATTCAATTCTGAAAATTATTGACATATTACATAGTAAGTCATATTTTGTATATAAAGACAAATGAAACGTTAAATAACATACAAAATGTTTATATGGCCAGTAATGACTTGATTCACAGTACAATATATAATATATACATATGATGCAGAGGGCCGCCGTTATAAGCCGTGCTTGAACAGACGGACAGCCAGAGTTAAATTACCATTTTTTATTGTATCATCAATTATCTAGGGATCCACGTCCTACAAGCTTTGCTTTTTTGTGGATCGCTATTTTCCAAAATTGAAGTTATTTTCTGAAAGCTCGCGAAGTATACATGTATACGCATCGTTCCTTCTGATTATTGTACATATGTTGATGTATATAATTTATTTCGTATATTACATGAACCTTTTGTAAAAGTATAGACAATATCATTTTATGATATGTATACTTTGCATTACGTTTTGATTTTCTTTGATTGGAAATAAACTATGATTGAACTTGAACTTGAACTTGAACTGGACCCCATGGAAGACCAGCTTAACGTAGCTGAATATGGCCTATCCAGCCATCTTCTCAGATGGAAATGAACACATAAACAAACAAAACGCATAAGTCGCACTTTGATTAGCATGTCATACATACACAGTGAAAAACTGCTTTTCTGATCAAGTAATGGAGTGAAAAGTTCTTCTTCCATATGGAATCCTTAGAAGAACGGGATCATCCCCCGAGACCGACACCTATGAGTCATTCTGCCCAGTTCTAGATTGAATAAAGGTCCATGAGTCATACAGCCCACTATGTAGTCATACAGCCTCTGAGTTTGACACCAGACAAAATAGGCCCCAAAAGTTCAACACTAAAAGCGGGGTTCCCACTATCGTGCGATCCATTGCGAACGCCACGATTGGACATTCGTAACTGATCGTGGAAAATTTGTTGAACTCGTCTGAAATTTCACGTTTGGATACGAGGTTATGCGAGTCAATACGTGTTGGTACGCTTGGATGCGATATGGTCGCGATTGGTCTATTTCAAGCGATACGATCTGTCACGATCTGGTCTGCCGTTCAAATACGATCCGACAGGATTGTCCTGATTGAGTTCACGATTGGTACCGATCTAACATGACCATTACGATCAGGATCCCCGATCTGGTACGTGCAGCAACGTACTGATACGTTCCAATGCGAATACCGCGAACCATTACGGGCTGCTGAGATATGATACGATATCTTTTACGATCGGGATCAGAAGCGACCCCCATTTAAGGCGCGATTGGACCCGAATGGGAATATTATAGTCCGGCTGACGATGGATTTCATCGTTTCCCTTAAATTATGCAGAGTGATTAGGCCTATTAATTTTATCCACAACCATTGATGATGGCAAGGCTCGACAGGTTGACGATGATGACGACGTAACCTTTGCAGTATTGCTAATGACGATTATGTTATCAGAGAGAAAGCAGCACCCAGGCCAGACATAACCTCAGATATTCCCTCGTCTAATATTAAACGTAAAGAGATTAATAGATTATTAAATCGACATGCTCACCCTCCCCCCCCCCCCACTCACAAAGAAAAAAAAAATGAAATAACGAACCCAAATACATAAGATCAGATGATTGCCCCTCTTCCCCAGAAAAAAAAAAACAAACAGCAAGACAAAATGACATTTCTCTCCAATACATGAAGAAAATAATCATATGATGAAATGGAAGCTAAGAATGAGGATGGGATCATTTTGAATGTTATGTAATATAGTATTATGTGTTATATGCGCTCGATATACGAAAGTTGGCCGAATGGATAGTATTGCTTATGTGTTCGATTTCATATTCACAGAGTGTATGTATCATATGCCTTTTTATTTCAAAATGTCGTTATCTCATGGGTTATTAAAAGTTTGGTTTATTCGGCTTGATTTCGTGTTTTACTTAACAATTTTAACATAACTGATACACACACATAACAGAAAAGTGATTCCCTAATCAAAATGATGCAACTTTTTAACAAAAAAGGAGGTTTTACGCAAAATTATTTCGCAGGGGTATATTGCTACACTTATTGAATAACTAACTGTGAAAAATAATAATAATCATACGAGTGATCTCACATCCACGACAATGGTCACTTTTACATTTGCAGTAATAATGAGATTTGAAAATAACCATTTTCCTCTAAAATTATGCTCTAACAAACATACAAAAAAAAAGACATTGAAAAGTGTCAAAATAGATGTAATGAAGTCAAACGATGGCTGATGAAACAACAACTCTTAATTACTATGTATAATACACAAACAGCAGGATACTGCACCCCCCAAAAAAATACTCTGTAATATACTTTTAAAAATTAACCATTTGCCTTTGATATGTACCCATTCCAGCACGATTCTTTAAATCATTTTCATCTTTGTACTAACGTTAGTAAATATGTGCAGACATACAATTGCCATTTCATTTTTTGCTCATTTTTTGTTTTCGTTACAAAAGTTATCCCATATCCTGTTTTGTGTGTCTGTATAATGGTAATAGCAACTCATTAATGAAAACATCATTAACATAATGCATGAAAACATCTAAAAATCTGTAATACAACTTTCATTTTATGAAATCATTTTTGAAAAATGGTTTTGATAATGTACCTTAAAAAATACGACAATTACACCCCACACCGTCATACAATTTACCGTTTGGAAATAATAATCTAAAGATGCAGGCTTCCACCTATCAGAATACAAAATAAATCAATTTATGAGTAAATTAAGGGCAAATGGGCAGAAAATGATAATAATAATAAGCGGAAGTGCAGTGAAAAAGTCGATCCCCATCAACACGATTAAGAAGCACGATTAGAAGAGATTTGCTGCGTTTGGATACGATCCTAGACGATCTGATGCGATGATCACGATCAAAAACTAATCGTGTTAATCGTAGAAAATTTTTGAACCGTCCAAAATTTTCCTACGATTAACGCGATTGCCACGATTGACTTAAGATCTGATACAATCTGATAAGACCATCACGCTTGCTGCACGATTAAGACCACGATTTCAATCGTGGCGCCAATCGTGATAGTGGGAACCCCGCTTTAGGCACCCATCTCAATAGGAAGGCGACCATGGCGATCTGTGACGATCTAACAAATCGTGGTGCAATCGCTGTCCGTCTCCATTTTTGGCCTCCGAGGCGATTATACTACGATTTCTTCACGCTCACCCTACGCTGTAGGTGATAGCGCCACGATGATAATGCGACTCTGCCACGTTGTTGCCGCATTTCCAGGCCGACGAGACGCGCTGCTTCTGGGATCGAACCGACAGTCACTGTGTTGCGATATTCGTACGCTGATCAAGACCTTGCTACATCAGTGATACGTTTACGCCGGGCTCATGCTACGATCTCAAGCGATCGGGGTATAAAATGGGTTTCATGATTGAACTTCTTCAGCCAGATGTCAGTGTCAAACCAACATGGATATGCAGAATTTGGTTTTGCCCTCACATTTTTAGCACTCTAGAACACACTAGTTAGAACCTGATGTGAAATTGCACTATTAGTTAAGTCAACCATTCAATTAAAAGGGTAAGATTTGTATATGATATTGAAGAACAGGCCTACGAGCAAACTACAAATCGCATCCTACAATGAGACAATTTAATGGAGATAATATGTTTGAAAAGATTACAACTTAATTTACTTCCATTTACTTCAAAGTGTACTTGCAATGGTATATGACAAACAAACAATTTAAAGGACAAGTTCGCCTTCATTAACATAAGGATTGAGAGAATGTAGCAATATTAGTAGAACTCATCATTGAAAGTTTGAGGAAAATCGGACAATCCGTTCAAAAGTTATGAATTTTCAAAGTCTAGTTAGATGGTATAAGCAACAAATTTTTTCACAGGCAATTTTCCTAGCTTCGCTAGTTCATCAATCACTTACATAGTATTGAGGAGATTGCAATCTACTCTACAAGCCTTGCATTTTATTATAGCAGTTCCCTCCACTTTAATCAGCTTTGATTTCGTATTTGACGTTAGCACAAGTCACAACATTCAATGTATTTCAGTAAACGGTATTTTTCTTGATTAAAATCATTGTTGTACTGTGTTTGTGCCATTTAGTGTATTCAAATGTTTTATTGCAATATATTATGTTGGAAATGAAATAAACGAAAGGAAATGACAATGAATCTTCAAACAATACATTTTGTTCAAGAGAACTCCACAAACCCGGCAAAAAGCCAAACCTTAAGACTATCCTGAGGTTGGACACAGAGTACTCCGAGCAATGAACGTCCTTCTGTCATTCAATTATATTCTTTTTTTTTTCGTACAGCATCATATCGGTATTATATTGCAGAATATAGACCGGGTAATCCTTGTTAATTACGTGTCTGTTCGGGCAAAGAGGGTATATGATTGTAGCCCCTGGGGTTCGTGAGAATAATACAAGATGCGGCTACCATATCATGCAAAAACGCAAACAAATACCAGCTATATAGCACAAGGTACCAAAATTTGGCGTGTTTTGGCGAGGCACGTATTCGTTCGCTGCAAAGAGCCTACGCTATCTTGTTTTTTCAAGTTTCGATTATTTTACTGACGATGCAAAAAACTCAACGATGATTGTTCATAGTGCTATCTTGGCCCCGTTATCTTGTCTTCGTATTATATTAACGAGGAGGAAGAGCAGATGGCAGAGAATGTAGTGGGCTAATCTAAGTTAAGATTATGCTTCAAAGAGATCTGTTGTCAATTTGGTCTCTGTCTGCCCACATCTGCGCACCTGAATTTCGCTCGCCATGAGATTTCTCATCTTACTTGCGGTCGTCGCTGCGACAGTGGCTGGTAAGTGGATGAAAGGAAATAGGTTCACTTGATAATGAGGGATCAATCGCCATTAATATATATATATCTAACATTGCATTTGCTGAGGATAAAGCAAAATGATTTCTTGTTGGTTGCAGTGTGACCATATATCCATGGCTGAGAATGCCGTGAAGTGGAGTTTTGACCAAAAAAAAAAGTGGGATGCAAAATTCTTGCGGCATTGATATCAAGGAAATATCTCGTTATCAGAGGTGTTCGATGCATGCTGGTGACAAAATGCAATGCAGTGCTGATGGTGCTGATGTGGTAATGCAACAATGCATATAATAATAAGCTGTAACCTGTAACCGTTAAGTATTGTTGTATGATGTATTTTTTTTTATTTAAACCTTTTTGTTGTTATCACACTTTTTGTTGTTATCACAAACAAAGATGCTGAAATTACCGAAAAAAAAAATTTATTACAAACTACAAAAAAAAAAACTTTCTTGCTTAGATAGAAGTTATCTGCTGTAGATTGGATTGAATTCTTAAACCAGTGTTTCTTCATCTACAGGATGTATGTAAAATTTGTTATTTACATATAAAAAAAAAGTGTTGAATTTGTCAGGCGTGAATTCTGAAAGACTACGAACTTCGATTCCTCATCAAAAATGCATCAATACTTGTCTTGATTTTAATTTCATTTCTTTTTTTTTTTCTTTTTTTTTGGGGGGGGGGGTTCTGCAACTTTATCATGGACAAAATCGTGGAAAGAAAATAGATATTCAACAAAATAACGAAACCTATATTGCATTTTCTCTTCGCGATATAACATGGCACAGGCTTATTGAAATTAATACAGTTGTATGATATCATGTACTTTTATTCTCTTTTTCAAAATGTTTGATGTGATTATAGGTAATGACACAAAATGCAGAGATTCAAAGCATTTACACCCTGAAAAAAAAAAAGATCTATATTCTAAAAGAGTCTGTAATTACATGTAAGGGCCACTTACAGGCTTGCTAAATACAATAAGCAAGACAGGTGTAGTTGCGACGGAGGGGGATGAGGACAGGAAGGGAGATTTTTTGGCCTTAGAACATGTTTTAAAATCTTTGTTTTAAGTTTAGTTTAAAGGGATGGTACAGTATAGGTGGAGATGAGAATTGGGCTTTTATCTTTTTGCGAGATACCAAGAAAACACTTATGATATAGTACAGAGCATACCATTTTAAGAGGAATTCAAAGTCTATGTAATGAAAATCGGGTTTGGAATAACTGAAACATCCAAAAACAACGTAAAACAAAGCGATCGTGGGTCCCACACTTTATTAGAACACCTCATAGAAATAATATGCTCTTTCATATTTCAAAAGATGTATTCAAGAAGTATATTCAAGAAAAATTAATGGCAAATGCTCAATAACGCAAAAAATAATAATAAACATTTATTTTGATTCGTAACATATTGAATTAATATTATATTTTCTTGACACCTAAACTTGAAAGAAGACATACGGTTTATCTGTTTGAGGGAATTTGGCAATGAATTCCATTATTTAAGGTTGATCCATACGTGCTAATGATATCTTGCGGTTAATGAAATAGATGTTGGACGTACTTGTTGAGCACGAGTGCAAATTGCTATTGTATGAATCGAAATTAGAAAATGAAATCATATGGAAGCATTAGTAATGATATTTGTACATACAACTAGCTACCTGTAAAGTGTGTGTATCATTTATCTTGAAATGTGTAGTTTATAGAGCGGATATTAAAGGCCTAAAGATTGAATGAATCATCTCCTTCCCCCTTTAAAAATAAAGATATCAATTGTTTTACCTGTTCACTGGCTAAATGACATACGTTACTTTTGAATTTCAAATTTTAAATCAATACATCTAACAATGAAGGTACGATGTAATACATTATTTCATTGAGTTTTCCATATACATTCATTTCAGAGAAAAGTGAATCATAACATTGTACAGACCCTTTTCCCGTCTCATTTGATGACTATATACGCCATGCATATTCTACCTTTTAAAGTGTGTTATTCATGCAATTCTAAACATGTTATCATATGCGTGTCACTCGGGTACTCAATGAAATATATAATTAGAAATGTATGAACCCATATTGAAAGGAAGCTTCGATATCAATCAATGAATCAGGTTTTTGTTTTTTTGTTTGTTTGTTTTTTTTTTTTTGCTGAGTTATTGTTTGTGCTCTCTTCAGACAATTTTAAAAAGAAATTATTTCAAAAAAATCTGTCGGGTGTCCTGTCACCATGGTCACTGTGGAAAAAGATGTGACGAATTAAATAACTTATAATTTTATCACTGACACTTTATGTTGTAAATTAGAGCCGGCACGTATATAACTATCATTTCGATGGTTATTCGACACTCTGGCTGTTGATTAAATTACCTTTCGGGTGATCTGAAAATAGTACGTCCCATACATCTAGATTTTTTTTTTCATGTACTTCCTTCTCTATCATCATTTCATCATTATCTAATGTGCCCAGTAGGTTCAAAACATTGTAGTAACAGTTTGTGTTGTCTTTTTCATGTGAAATTTTGTACGTTAGTGATATGCTTTGTTTCCTTCTCTTTTATGACATCTTAATTCCATTTCCCCTCGTGTGTAATTTTTGTACAACTATAGATGTAAAACTGTAAAATGATATTGTAATTTTGTATTCTGCAATCATGGAATCATTGTTTGAATTATTTTCGAAGAATATTCCCTAAGATATGCTCTCAGGCTTTCATTTATTTACTGCTTACAGTGTAAAGTTTATGTTTTTTGTCGTAATGATCCAAAAGTATGCGATGTTATAGAAATTGAAATAGCTTTACACGGCTTTCTCTTCTAAGTAGAATGATGTTGCTACATTACGATACTTGGTAAGCTTTTAACTTTTTAGATACTAATGAATCAATGCTGAATGACGAGCACAGAGGAGAGCTGCATCATGCGCTCGATCCATGCTATCAAAAAAAAGGTCATCTCTTGAAGTAGTGTACATTCTGTTTGAATTTCTTGTATGCATGTCATTTTGTAATGCGCAGTAGAGTATATCATTATAGTAGCTGCGCAATATAAATGTCCTTTATTATTATTATTATAATTACAAGGCAGTCATTGAACAATTAATCATTTTGTGGTGTTACTGTGGGTGTACAGTGGGCCTTTACATAATATCAGTCTTGTTCTAACTAATTCACATAATATATACATGTATGTACACGTAAATGTATATAATAAATATACCTGCATAAATTATATGTATATATCCCTTATCATATATATATATACATATATATATATATATATATATATATATATATATATATTATGCATATGCAGATTTAAGTTTCAAACCCGTATATAACTTTTACACGTCTCCGTGTTTGTACATAAAGTAAGCGTTTTTTTTTTCGTTCTATTTTCTTTTTTGTTTGAAGTTATATTATTGTGTTTGTTCATTGTTTCGTGCTTTATCTGTTTGATTCAAAGTAACATCGGCCTATAACTACGACGAGGTTTTGCATAAGTCGATTCTCTTCTATGAAGCCCAGCGATCTGGATATCTCCCCGATAATAATCGCATCCCCTATCGAGGCGATTCGGCTGTGGATGACAGGGGGAATAACGGCGAGGATCTGACTGGAGGCTGGTATGACGGTACGAACCAACTATACACTTTGATTTGAATTCGATTTGATTTCAAACGATTTCGTTTCAATTTCAGTACGATCGTATTTGACTGCCATTGCCGTTCACTTCGATTGCGGTTTGTTTTGAGTTCATTTCACTTCAATTTTAATGTCCTGTCAATTGTGTTTTTTATATGTTTTTTTTTTTGGCAAATTTGACTGAAGGGGGAAAAAAGTAGTTTGGAAATATTTAACGTCGTTTTGTTCCACGTGTTAATTCAGGTCTTACACGTTATCCGTTTCCAGTCCACTCCCAATAGTCTATTACTTGTATACTGATAACAATGTGTCAACTATCATGCCCATGTTCACAGTAAAAAAAGAATGAATATGAAAAAGTGAATAATATGTATATAATATGTATATATATGTATATATATATATGTATACAAACATATACTAGTATATGAACATATATATATACATATATGTACATATATGTATATAATTATATATATGTATATGTATATATATATATATATATATATATATATGTATATATATATATATATATATATATATAGAGAGAGAGAGAGAGAGAGAGAGAGATCCTGACCGAAATGTTAGGAAGAAATCAAATTGCGACTTTTCCCTTTAATCAGTCATTCACTCTGCCCGTCATAGCCTTTATAAGGATCTACCAAGAGAAGACATTACAGTATTATCTAGATGACGTGACATGTTATGATCAGTGGCGTGTCTAGGGAAAACGGCGCCTGGGGCAAGCGCGAAAATTGCGCCTCTAATTTCTGAAAAAAGTGTTCAATCCCAACCCCATCCCGGTTATTTATTTATTTATTCAGTCTTCTTTAAAAACAGGGTAGTCTTTTCAGAGCCAAAAGGCCTGCTTTTAAAAAGAGCCCTGTTAACATAAATACAACAATTACACATCGAAAACATATTTGCATAAGTGTAAACAAAAAAAAAAAATAATTACATCAAAACCAAAATATACCAAGTCAAAACACAATAACAACTAAACAGGAAAACAAACAAACAAACAAACGAGACAGAAACCATTAAACCAAGCTCATAACAGAACAATATGCTACATTAACAAGACAGGGTAACCAACCTGCCACATAACAGTTGTGGCTATAGTTAGTGCGCAAAACTGTAAGAATGAATGAACCAGAATCTGCGTCAAATCTGCACTTATAAGTTGATTGATTGTATTTGGGTCTTAAAAGAGATGAGTGTTGTTGCCGTTCGAATGTGGGTTGGGAGTTTGTTATAAATACTGGGTGCTATGAAAGAAAAGGATCGCTTTTTAAATTCGGTGTTGGGCTTTGGAATGAACAGTGGATTTAGAGTAGAATGACGGGTGACATAATATATAGGACGTTTTGTGGCAAGATCATTCAGGTAATACGGTGCTAAGTCATTAAGTATCTTGAAAACAGAAATACAATACTGATAGTTGATTCTACTGTCGACACTTTGCCACCCAAGTCTATTCAAAAGAGTTTCTTTGGTAGTTGAGTAGTCCGCATTTAAAACCAGTCTTGCATATCTGTTCTGGGTTCGTTGCAATTTGACAAGGTCTGTTTTGTTACACTTGCCCCAAACCACCGAGCAATAATCTATGTGAGGTAGGATAAATGAGTAATACAGCTGTGCCAGAATTGTTTCTGTTAGAAAAAACTTTATCCTCCTGATACATGCTATTGCTCGAGTAACTTTTCTAATAATATTAGATACATGTAACGACCAGTTTAATCTCTGGTCAAGAATTACACCAAGGTACTTAATATTTGTAACGATTTCAAGGTAATCTTCTTCATGAGTAATTCTTAGAATCTGGTTTCTAATTCTACGTTTGGTTCCAAAAACCATAACTTTTGTTTTTGTGGCATTGATTTTCATTTGATTAATTCTGAACCATTCACACAATGAATTATATTCCTTTTGCAGGGTCATTTGAACACTTAGAATATTTTTTCCCCTTGCAAAACAATGCCGTGTCATCAGCGTAAAGGGTGATTTTAGTTTGATTTGCAAAAGATAAATTACACATATCATTGATAAATAAACAAAAAAGTAAGGGCCCCAGAATGGAGCCTTGGGGGACACCAGAGGTAACCTTCTCAAAAGCACTCTGGGCTCCTTGAAAAGAAACACATTGCTGTCTGCTACAAAGATAAGATGAAAACCATTGTAGTTCAGTTGTTTTTATGCCATAGTAAGGCATTTTTGATAAGAGGATTTCATGCGATATAATATCGAAGGCCTTTTTTAGATCTAAGAAAATTGCACCTGTTATAAGGCCAGAATCAAGGTTATTTAGCAAAAAATCAGTAATTTCAATTAGACATGTAGCCGTTGAATGCTTTTTGCGAAAACCTGATTGCCTCTGCGATAGCAGTTTGTTTTCTTGCAAGTATTCGTAAAGTTGTATGTGGACCGCCCTTTCAAGAATCTTTGACACACAAGATAATAGGGATATCGGACGAAAGTTGCCCAGTTTACTTGTATCACCACCTTTGGGTACAGGAACAATCTTGGCCTTTTTAAAATCACTCGGGAATTACCCAGAGTTTAAAGATTTGTTTAAAATACATGTAAGAGGTTCCGCGATGTACGGAGCTGCGGATTTCAATAGCCTTGGATGTAAGTCATCTAAACCGGCATAAACATTCATTTTTGTCATCGTACTGAGCTTGAGTTATACCGGCACATATGATATGAACCCACTTGTTACAAACTGTACAGAGCAATGCTTTCTGATTACATTTTAATGGTGTTTTACAACACACACATGGAAACCTAACTGGCATAAATTGATATATCAAAATAGATCATCAAACACATCAAACATCAAAAGAATGAAACATGTAATCAAATAAATCACGAAAATGATTATTCAAAGGTATTGCACAAAATGTACTCAAGTAAGCATTACCATTCAGACGTTTCTAATCAGTCTGAGTTCAGTGTTCACGTGTTTAGATTCAATCTCACCAAGTCTCTTTCTCTGACGATTGTGATCTTATCGCCGTTTGGTTTCTTGACAATAATCCTCCCGTCCTGTGTCCAAAGTTTGAAATCTCTGCTGTCTAGACCCCTCTTTACTTTCCAGTAGAGTTTCGAGCGACCTTGTGTCAAACTTTCATTGATGTAGACGGTTTTTGACTTACTGGTTGCTTTCCGCAGGTTGAATCGTGCTTTGTACACCTCGTCTCTCGTGCGGTAGGTCGCGAATTTCACGATGACATCGCGGTGCTGCTTTTTTGCCTTGGTTGTCGCCTGACTCCTTTTCGCCCCTCCGGCCATGGGTCCCAGTCGGTGGCAACGATCGATGTAGGGACATTAAAAAAAAAGTCCACATGATATGCTTTTCAAGCACTTAAAAGGGGTCTCTTTGAGGGTGATTTAAATGTAATAAATTTTGATAATTATTTCGGCCTACAAGACATGGAATTCTTGTCATTTTTTTTTTTTTGGGGGGGGGGTATCAAATATCACAATTTTAATCAAGATATAGTGACGGCCTTATAGATAACAATTTATACCAACAAACTGACGACTTGGAAAAATATTCTCAATTAGTACGAGCAAGTGAGCCGAAATCTGTTTGTTTTTTGGTGTGGAATATCAAATATCACAATTCTAATCAAAATATAGTGACTGCCTTATAGATAACAATTTATACCAACAAACTGAGGACTTGGAAAAATATACTCTCAATTAGTACGAGCCAGTGAGCCGAAATTTGTATATCACTGTGTAGGACACATTGCATTTATCTCATAGTTCGTTGCACTTGTAAATCATACAATGCTGGCACACTATTAGCCCCCCCCCCCCCCCCCCCAAAAAAAAAAAAATGTTTGTTTGCCCTTAATTGTCAAAACCCATGCAGAGGGTCGGTAGGTCGGGGTTTTTTTTATACCCTTTTTCCTCATACAATTTTGTAACTTTGGCAGAGCATTTCGTACACTCATCCTTCTGGCAATGCTTCGGGTTCTAGTTCGACGTTCAACTTTGTACAGGATGTGGCGCAAGTTAATGCACTCAAAACTCCAAGGGATTCATTCAAATTTACGTCTTGTCAGGGCCCGGTAGGCGAGGCAGAAACACTCACTGACAAACACGTATAACGTTCATCTATTTTGTCTAATTTTGCAAACAGCTCAAAAAAAAAAAAAGTACCTTCCAGTGAGATGATGGCAACTGAACTCCAAACGGTTTTGGTGCCATGACAGCTGGTAACGGATGCTGTAAAAGTAGCCATCTTGGCAGTCGCGCTGTGCTGCGCCGCGGCCGGTATGGTAGCTAGCTAGATAGCGCACTACCTATGCACGTGAGCCAAAAAGGTAGCTAGCATGCAATGCATGCTATAAAACGAAGCCTGCGGCCCCGCCCGAACACGATTACAACGGGTCGATGAGATGGAAAAACATTTTTAGACTTTGTTTTTCATTCTTTCTTTAGCTTAATATGGATAATTTTGGGTTTAAGACCGTTCACAAAATTGCAGAAGATGAAATTAAAAAAAAAAAAAAAAAAAAAAAAAAAAAACGAATCGAATTTTCGGTCGGTCGCCAAGGGCAAACAAACCATTTTTTTTTTTTGCCTTATATGGTGGCTCGCTCTGTATCTGAAATATAAACAGATCATGCGACAATAGAATCAAAAAGCTTGCTAAAACTTTTCTGAACATGTTCGTATAGGCCTATGGGAAGTACGTGATTCTCTTAAATATATGGTTTATAATTCAAGTAATTATTATTATTATGATATCATTGCTGGTCCGACTGGATTTATGAATGGTGATATCTGACAAGCTGAAAAAAAATCGCAAGGCATCAGTGTTAGTGCAAGCGAGCGCAGCGAGTGAGCTCCTTTTATCTTTCACTAATAGATTGGCGAATAGTTTTTTTGTATAATTCTCAATAATGATATTGTGGCTATATTGATGAAATGCATTTCAGTTGGAGAGAGGCATATATTAGTTGTACAGAGTCAAAATTCATGTGTTATTGCAAAGAAACGCTGAAGTTTTCTTCAGTATTTGGTTGTGAATCACTTCGAAGCCGTTAGCGCCCTCTCTTGATCCAATCTGCGATCGCTTCAGAACGAAAGTAATTGCAGCCGCTGATCCGTGTAACATTTTGCCTGCTAAAGGTTTGTTTGTTTTTTCTCTCCTTCTTCTTCTTTTTCTTTTTATTTTAATCGTTTTTCTTTTTTCGCTTTTGGCGCCCCAAGGAGTGGCGCCCGGGCACGTGCCCCCCTTGCAGCCCCCTAGATACGCCATTGGTTATGATATAAGTAGTGTGTATACAGTATACATTTAGAAGAAATGTGATAAGAATCTCACTTAAATGAGATAATATGATAATACGTAATTCTTCTAGAATATTACATTTGAGCAAATCGGTCAAATACTTCAACATGAAGATGATGATGACCATGAAAGCCATGCATTACGACAGGCCGAAAGGGGTAGGCAGATTAAAAGCAACATCCGCCTCAGACTCAAATTTCTTTTACTCACACACACATACACACACACGCACACACGTACACATGCACATCGATATAAATATATTTTATTTATCATATATATATGTATATATATATTTTTTTTTTACGTGTGTGTGTGTGTGTGTGTGTGTTCGTGTGTGTTCTCACAAATGAACTCGAATTTTTCTTCGAGAAACAAGTAATGCACTGAGCAAACTATCATGTCCCCGTTTGGCGTACGTGCTTTTTGCGAGAATATATAAAAAACTGATTTCGTTTCTTTGGTTTAAAAAAAAGTCACAATGAAAGACTGACATTATTTGCACAATGTTTTATGTATACTCCGTTTTGTCTTTATATAATGTAAGATTGACATTATTTTTGTACAATGTTTGTGTATATTGCAGTTTGTCTTCGTATAATGTGTTTAGTTTTTGTTCCTGTGAACGTTTTTGTTTCTGTGATATGAAATTGGACGAAATTCGAATAAAGAATTATATATATATATATATATATATATATATATATATATATATATGAAGAGTTTGTTTGCAAAAACCGATAAGTCCATATTTGCCAAATAGAGATATTTGCAATTAAAGGTCAAGAAAAATAAAGAGAAAAATAAGAAAATTTTTGCTTCTTTTGACCATAACTTCAAAAATGTTCCTTTATATGTAGTGACCAATATATCATTTAAAAGGCATTATTTTGTACTTTATGGCAGAGACCGTACTTCAAAATCTTCAAAAATGGACTTATCGGTTTTTGCGAACAAACTCTTCTTATATATATATATATATACATTGTATATATCATATAATTATAAAGAATGCGTATTACAGCTGGAGATACTGTCAAGTTCGGCCTTCCTATGGCATCATCTGTCACCATACTGGCCTGGGGCATCATTGACTTTGAGACGGCGTACAGAGATGCCGGGGAGTACTACAATGCGCTGTACAGTATCAAGTGGGCCACTGACTATTTCATCAAATGCCATGTGGGGCACAACCAGTTCTACGGGCAAGTGGGAGACGGCCACACGGACCACTCGTGGTGGGGCAGGCCCGAGGAACTCACGATGGACAGACCCGCGTGGAAGATCGACGAGTGGAACCCTGGCTCTGACCTTGCCGGAGAAACAGCGGCCGCACTAGCGGCGGCATCGATCGCCTTCAGAGACACCGGTGTGTATCTAAGCGCAGACTTGCTGTAGTTTCAAGTTCTATTTCGTTGTCGATATTTGACAAATTCTACCATTAACTATCTCTTTTTAAAACAAGTTAACAAACCGTCTTTTTCTCCCATACCAGTCATGTTCCATTTGAATTAGAGAGAGTTAATGTGAAAAGAAACAGACCTAGAGGTAATCTTATATACGCCAGAAGCATATGTTAGTATCAGGTGACGATGTGCAACACCTTTGAATGACTTACTGATTTTATTTCTCTTGATATTTGTTTTGTTAATCTGCAGATTATCTTCGTTCTGCCTTGGTAGATCATTATCACAGTAACGTTGTAATCCTTTCGTGGTATACAGACATATGTATTCTAATGAGGAATACGTTCTTGGAAACATCAAAATAATGTAACCAGAGATTAAAGAGATAATCATGAAAAGTTAGAAAATCTCTAACCCCCCACCAGACGTTCCTATACACACATGAGTTCTGTGACAACCAGTTCAGAAGTCTATGTCTGAAGGGCAGTGCAATTTGTGATAAGTTATCTGCAATAATATACGAGAGATGTTATAACAATGCGTAGTACTCACATTCTTTACTTATACCTACTTGATGCAACAGTTTCCAATCTCATTCGAGATCATGTCTGTCGACCTGTTCCGTATCCACATTTACTATTCTCAGATTCAAGCTATTCATCTACGCTGTTACAGCACGCCAGGGAACTGTACGACTTTGCCTACTACTACCAAGGAAAATATACCCAAGCGATCCCAAACGCTGAATCCTTTTACAGGTATCTTATGATGATGTAGGCTATATTAATAAAATTGCGAAAAGCATCGTTAACATGTCATTGTGGTGTTTCGCAAAAATTAAGATCCGAAACACTGATGAGATCATTTTTTAGGTTTACATTGTAAGTGTGACATGTCGATATGACTTTCATACTATATACACAAATCTTTTTTTCTTTTTCTTTTTTTTACTACCAACAGTGATCTTTGTAGGCCCGAAATACAAACCATGTATTCGCTTGATATTTAGCTGAAATAAAGAAATACGATACCAACAAAACACTTTTGAAAATCTAACTATAGTGTAGTTTCCTCTGTAAGTTTTTTTCAACATTCTGCACTTATCAAATATCACTGAAACACAGAGTCTCTCCGGCTGTTCAAAAAAAGACTTTGCAAGTCGTGTTGAAATTCGTTTAATGCCACCATTGGAACCAATGATGTTATAATGACGTCATTGATGCCTAGGTCATGCATTTAACGAAGTCTTGTAATGAAACACATGCACAAACAATTAAACTAAAACAAAAAAATTACTTCATCAAACATCGAATTAGCCCACTGTTTTGTTTTGTTTGTTGTTTGTTGTTGTTTTTTTAGATTTCACTACATTAACTTTTTCTCTCACGACTTCCTCACATATCCCCCTCTTCTGTCCATTATTCAAACGCCTCTTATGTCTGCCTACTCCAAAACTCAGCTCCTCGGGATACATGGATGAGCTTTCCTTCGCCGGTGCCTGGATGTACCGTGCTACCGGAGAAATGGGCTACTTCTACGATGCTGAATACTTCTATGACGTATACCTGACTAGCACATCTTGGGCTTTCAGCTGGGACGATAAGGCGGCCGGGGCGAAGGTTCGTACAAAATACCCCGTTTGTTTTGTTTGTTTGTTTTTATCTTTATGTGCCACGACTCAGTCCATGGCTTGCCAAATTCGCATATTCTGCTCAAACGCAAAAACCCGCCCAAACCGATCGATAAATCGCCAAATGTCACAATACAATGAAAGCGTTTCTTGCGTTTCCGGTCCTCTCACATACAGCTTTCATTTTATGTGGTGATTTTCCAGGAAGCAGCGTTTAATACTGAATTAACGTGTAAATTCCAAGTTTCTGTAACTTTTTTTGTGTGCGAAAGTCATGCCTTTACAACAATGTAGATACTGGTAATGTGAAAGAAAAACAATCATAGGGATGACATACAATAAACACCAAACAAAGCTTTGCATTTTCTCTACAACTTTTCTCACTACATTTTCAGCTATACAGAAATCTGCAAAAGTAAGAGAGACTTGAAAACAGAATGTTTTCCCAAAGCATAACTACATTGTGTTACTTAGAATGATTTGGCACACTGGGGAGTTTCCACCATGGCACATAAAGAGTTAAGGAACCTCCGGGTGAAAAGTCATATTCACCCCCTCTTTTACAATTCTCCACCATGATTTTCATTCCGTGAAAAGTACCTCTTTTACCGGGGATTTAAGGAACACGCATGCATGCGGTGCCTCGGAGAGTTACCCAGGGTATAGCCTCTTCAGTGTATAACCATGTTTCCTCTTCCAAAAGCCATGCCATTCATGTACTTAATAATGGAAGTTACCCGGTTTCACAACTGGTTGGAGAGGGACAAATGGGTAAAAATATTCTGTCAAAAGTTTAAATCACTTGGCAGGATTCAAGACCTCTGATTGAGAGTAAAGAATCGTATGCAGTATAACACTTGGCACCCAATAACGCAGCGTCAACGATTTTTGTTATCGCTTGTCCATAGAGATATACCTATAGTTTCTATCTCGACGGCGCGCCGCGGTGTTGTCTGAGTAATATATAGTATGATGTATGATAAACAAGAAAATATGGAAAGTCAAATTCAAGTTACGTTTTCGCGACTGGAAATTCGCCCTAGCTTCACCAGAATGCACGGATGTGTTACTTGCCGTAATATATTTCAGTGACAGGAATGTGCATCATATCAATGACAAGAATGTGCATCATCTTGCATCAAAAACATTCATTAAAAACAGACACATAATTTGTGCACGTCTTTTTGAAGGTCCTTTCTGTCGTTCGAATGTCGTAACATCAGACATTGTTGTACAGTTCACAGTTCAAACACATGTGCATTAAATTGCCCACACAAATTTCATTCAACTGTTTGGAGAACAGATCGAGTCCTTTCAGGAGAGATAAACGGGTTTACAAACTTATAGCCTAGTCTGTTTGGTATCTTTCATGTTATCTCAAGCTGTAACAAGATTTTGTTGTGACTTTTGTTATGATAGTAGCTAAAAAAAAAGAAATAATATGCCAGTTGGCATGGTTGAAACAACGGTATAATGATTGACAACGTTTGAATGTCTTGTACAAATTCTTTGGGAAAGAAACGGCACACTTGACAACATGATTTGAAGTTAAAGAACATGTCAAATGTTTCCTAGCTATCTCTTCCCGTATATTATAATTATGTGGGAATCATATTCCGTGTTCTTCTGCAGAAAATGCTGCGTCGAATAGATAAATAAAAGTTGGTTGATTGTTGCGGAAACATGGTCCAATAACGGACATGCGCACATTACTACGGAGTATAAATGTATTTATGTTTTCTAGAGTTTTTCTACATGTAGGTGTCAGCGATTTACAAGGCTTATTGCTCTTCTCTGTTGACCCCCCATTCACGTGAATTTACGCTTCGGCTCTTGTTCTTGTTGTTGTTTTGTGTATGTGTGTGTATTTCTTTTGATATTCATATATTTGTATCTATGTGTTTTCATTGTATGAGTTGTTTGATGATTTTATGTCGAATGGAAATAAATTTGAACTTGAACTTAAACTTGATTTAAAGTCAGAATTTTTACTATTCGCGCTTGCTTCACAAATTTGCGTCATCATTGCCTTTGCCAGATGCTATTGTACCAGACGAGAAATGGTGTGAACTACGGCGAGCCTTACAAATCAGGGATTAAGGCCTACCTCAACAACTGGTTGCCGGGTGGGAGCGTCACGTACACACCAAAGGGTTTGGCTTGGCGCCAGGAGTGGGGACCGCTACGATACGCCGGTGCGTCCACAGAATCGCCTCTTTCTCATACCGCTATGTCCTCCTTATTGTTGTCTCCGAAGGTCTAATTAACAACAAATATTATTGATAATGATGTTGACGGTGATAATTATTATCATGACAATAATGATAATGCATGCTGGTGATAATGATGATGATTCATGATGATACTAGTGACACACTGTAATGATAACAATAATAATGATAATGTTGATGACAATAACAACAATAATTATAATAATTATAATAACAACAATGATATCAACAACAGTGATTATACATAATATATTCATCATTTTATTACTATTGTTACGACGATGATGATGATGATGATGATGATTATGATTATTATAATCATAATTTTTGTTGTTATTGTGATTATTATTACTTTTATGGTTTTAGCAACACTTATGATGAAACTTATAGGACAGAGCTTGCTTCGCATGAAGCTGCCTAGTTTTGTGAAAGGTTGTAAACTGTTTTTGTCTTCTCCCTCCTTTTTTTTCTTCGTTTGCCATGAAAATTGGTACGCATTTCCTCAGATATGGGACAAAAGTAGCAATATTAATAGATATCGGATTTTCATTGTTGTTATTTTTTTGTCTTCTTGATTTACATGTCACCTATAGTCTCTATCTTTTGTTTCATTAATGTTTGTTTGTGTTTGGGTTTATTAATTTTATTGCCTTCTAAAGGTTTGTGTGTGTGTTTTTTATCTGCTAGTTTAGATTCTGAATTTGATTTTTTTTCCTGTTTTCAAACATGTTACATATTTTTTATGTGTTTTTTTTTTGATCCCATGCAATAAGGGCAGGTTTATTGAATTGGCTGCCAATCATGAAGTTGAGCGCAACCCTTACTGATAATGAATAACGTCTGGTGCTTAATGTGCACATTCGGTAGCACTCTGTGGCCACGAGCTTGTCAAAATTCAAAGTTTTTACTAACATGACTAAACTGTAAAACTGAGCATTTTACATTATTTTGAGTCTGTAAATACTCTTCTCAGTGTCATTTTTATCATTAATCTTTGTCATTACAATCGTAATCAATATTGTGAATGTTTTATTGTGACTTCAGCCAACACTGCATTCCTCGCGGGGCTGGCATGCAAATACAATTTAGGTTGGGATTACTGCGAATTCGCCCGCAACCAGATCAAGTACATGCTCGGTAATGGCGGGAGGAGCTATGTGGTGGGATTCGGCAACAACCCGCCAACGCAACCGCATCATCGTTCAAGGTAACACATTGGTAATAAATGATTCTGATTTGGAGACGTTAGTGGTAGATGTTGTTCTAGTAATGACAATGACACTTAAATTGATATTAAGAGAGAACTTCTGCTTATGATGGCGATGAGAATAATAGGAATGAAATCATTATGATCTTATACTCTGCCGAGGTAAATGTATGCCACATTATGTTTTAGATATAGTTTTCCAAATTAAATATTCATGCATGCACGATCAGATTGTGTTATTGCTCTGCATCATAAGTGTAATACATATTGTGAAGGCCTCCTATGTGTACTTGTTTTCTCACGTAACAACCCAAGTACATGAAATTATGTACACATGCATATAGGCCTACTTATTGTTTCATGGATAACATATGCTGATAACAGACGTTGTAGAATATCAAATAGCACACTGGTACTATCAGTCTTTTTTATGTTAAGATTCAACAATTTTCCATGTCAAAAATATAGCGTCATGTTTACCTAGTTGATAAGGGAGTAACAAAGCATTTAGGTACATTTTTTTAACTACTTCAGTCAAAAGAAGATAAGACGTAATGATACGAAATAGAACATGATTAGGTAAGCAAAATATTCAGCAAAAAAAAAAAATGTTGAGAACTAGATATCCACTTGAAAGAAAGGCTTGTATTCTAAGAAGTTGATTACTAAAAAAGAAATGGATTATTATCAAACACTATATAGGAGAGGGGAAAAAAGCTCTTAAAAGAAAATACAATCATACAACTATACATACGGCTGCACACAATCATAATGTACGCATGAACGCACACTTAATCGGAAAGGGGAACTTAGATCACAAAAGAAAAGGAGAACAAAGGGACGGAAAGGGGCAAGAACGGTGGAAGGCGAAGGTTAAAGGCACAATTACCTTTTGCATATGAAACAAAAACCCAGCATTAGTGCTTTAAAATAGTTCTAAAATGTGATTTAGGGATAGAAACAACCACTGTAAAAATTTGAATCCGTGTAATCGATGTCAAGTGTTGTTAAATACACAAAATATAAACAATAGTTATGATAAAAATGTTTCCAGACTAAAGCATTTACAGTTACGGTTTATTGAGAAAAACACTGATATCTCCTTATATTTTAGGCTTTATTGCAAAAATTTTATATGGTAGGATGTTTTATGATACAACAGACCTACACATATGAATCAAATGTGATATCTTGAACATTTTTGAAATCACTGCTCCCAAAGGTAAACTGGACCTTTAAGAGAAGGGGGATATAGGCACGTCTGAGACTACCCTACTGCCTACTGATTTGTTAGCATTTATGATTCATGTCATATACAGAAGTAAAATGGCGATACCTTCAATATTCCCCGTAAAAAGAAAAGAAAAATATTTGGATGAAATGAGTCTAAATTCTGATTCAGTGTATCCGGGTACTCCTGTAGATTCAAGGCAAAGATAATTACTTGACCACGATTCTAATCCTAGTACTAGTAGGGCTCTGGGTGTAAGAAAATCGACATCAATCGACATCAGTATTTTGTTCCCAATATTTGGCCTGAAAGGGGAAATCCAGTCCAAATATACGTTAGTCTGATAAAAAAAAAAGTGTAACATCTTACGAGTTCAATGGTAAAAATTTGACTGAAATCGGATTGAAAATAAAGGAAGTTAAGACATTTTGAAGTTTTGCTAATTTCTGCAAAACAGTTCTTGTACAGTGGATATAAATATGCAGTGAGCTAACCTGTGTCCATGTCATACCCTCACAATTTTCCATTGATCGTGCACATAAAAATGATGAAAATTCAATGCTTCTGTCATTGAAGTGTGAAACATGATGTTAACAGTGATCAGTTAGATATACCAGGATTTGAGTCTTGGGCATAATTGCATTTGATTGAAAAACTGGAAATGTCTAAAATTTTATGTACAAACTATATGGCTGGTTGTGAGGGAATGACATGCTCTCTTTGCCATTTGCATGTTCATAATTGACTGTTCAAAAACTGTTTCCCAACAAAATAGCGAAACTTAGAAATGTCACAGCTACCTTATTTTTCATCCGATTTCGATCAAAATCATACAGTTGAATTCTTGATATTTTACTCTTTCTTATCAGACTAACTTATCATGATTATATGGACTTGATTTCAAATCACTCAAGAAAGACACACACATACACATTTTAGTGTACGTAATGCCTACATACAAAAATCAAAATATCCTTTTTGACATATTGGTTGCCTTCCGATACAAAATGCACAAAAGAAAATGAACTTTCCATATCTCTTTTTTTCGACGCTGATGTGCATTTATCATGAAAGTGACAAACCGTACAAATTTTTTCCGACCATACCTATACAGTAATACCGTATAGTTTAAAATAAAAACGATGTATGACGCTGTCTCGACAAAATTGATTGACACATTGCATTCATGTAAATCGACTAAACAATCTCTTCTCCATTCTGACCTAGTCATGCCCCCTCCACCTCTTATGTCTACCTACCCTGTCGTCAAATACAGCTGTAATACACAAATACAAGCGCGCGCACACACACACACACATCATTGCTACGCATACGCACAAAATTCCCACATCCAGACTCTCACACAATAAGAAAGGCATGCAAGCATAAGACTTTTTCCCGTGCAATTAGCTCTCTAATTCCCGCGTTATGATTGTGCAGTTCGTGCCCCGACCTCCCAGCTTCGTGCGGGTGGAACGAGTACAACGCTGATGGTCCCAACCCGCAAACCCTCTATGGTGCCCTCGTCGGTGGTCCGGATCAGTGGGACAACTACGTCGATGATCGAGGTGACTACAAGCAGAACGAAGTCGCCTGCGATTACAACGCCGGTTTTCAGTCTGCGGTGGCGGCTTTGAAAGAACTGGGGCTTTATTAGAACGCTGGTAGCTCGGTATTGACAATATTATAGCTCGAATTAATTGGGTTCAATTTTGGGTGTTTCAGGAAATCACATAATGTTGAATTTGCGACATAAATTTGAAAACAAATATGACTCTATAAGCATAGGTAGTTAAAGACAAGCGGCTCTAGTCATGCTAGTTGTATTGGTATGTTCTGCTCAGTCTAAAGGGCTTTTTACACTTGTGTTTCTTAACCCCGGACTTTCTCTGACCCAGGACTATCGTTAGTCCCGTACCAATTTTTTCAGCTTTTTACACTCGCCAATTAGTCCCGTACTATCTCTTGTCCGGGGCTAAGGAGAAAACTGACCTTTTTACACTCGTCTTTCTTAGCCCCGGACTTTCCAAACCACATGAATATTCATAATTACGCTGTGTACTGTACACGTACACGCACGCACCGGCAGCACTTGATTACCTCGTTTCTGATTGGTCAGTGAGGGTCGCACTTCGTCTCCGTCGCTTAGCCCAGGATTATTTTTTCGTTCTGTTTACACTCACTTGCTTGGCACCGCAATTGCGGTGCTAGCACCGCAATTGCGGTGCTAACCCCTGCTATTTTGCAGGGCCAGATAGTACCGTACTATCGGTGGGGCTAGCCCACTTTGGCAAAAACGAGTGTAAACAGAAAGTGGGCTAAGGATAGTCCCGTACTATCGGTGGGGCTAAGGCCCCCCCTTAGCCCCACCGATAGTCCGGGGCTAAGCAAAAATTTACAAGTGTAAAAAGCCCTTAACTCATGTCAACGTATAGTCCTTGCTGGCTTCATAGCATGCTAATGAAGAAATCTGCTCTTCAATCAGCAGAGGTGAATAAGAAAGTTCCGCGCATGATTAGCTCATTTGTGCATCTGACAAAATGACCTTTCCTTTTCTCTCAGTTGGTTATGAAATTCACTCATTGTCAAAGCGGTAATGGATAACCTTATCCGGTGTAAAAATTTATGGAATTCATGTTCACTATACAGTAGAATGGCCCGTCAGTCTGAACTTGAAGAGCTTTAACACAAAAGAGCTAAATCCATTCTTCTTTAAGTTGAAATATATGTGATTTCAGCTGCCAAAAAACAAAGAAAATAATAAGAAAACACAGGGTTATAAAATCATAACTTCTAGAATATTCCTTGTTTTGTTAAAAGTGAGGTATTTCTGGAAAGGTTTGATTTGCTCTATGTGATGATTGGACTTACTTTGAAATGTTTAAGATTAACACGGATTACATGATAATCATCACGTTATAACAAATACTTAAATCAGTAGATTTAAACCCAAAATTCCTTTTATCCCAAATGCCCTTTTCTGCTCATGCAAAAAGTGGATCTACGAACGTGACGAACTGGCTCGTTACAGAGCTATTTCAACAATAGTGTTGTTGGTCTGGAAAAGGTGCAACTGCTAGTCATGAACAGCGATTCTTTGTATTTCTTTGTTTTTCAAGATGCTTTATGAATCACGTGTTAGTAGCGATACATGGTCAGATCTTATTCATCATTTCGATCGCTTCCAGTGAACTCATTCAACAGTATTGTCATTAAAGACATTACGGAAACTACGCCTAAAAAAGAAAATAAAAAAAAATCGCAGATATGGCATTCTAGTACTTCTGTAAAAGTGGATATTTTCGCGTGACTAATTTTTCGCGCTTTGCCGGCTGAGAAGAGTTTCGCTTGTTTTTAATTCCGCGGAATCAAGACACCAAGTGCACGAACATACGGCAAGCAAAAATATTCGCGTGCTTTTATTTTCGCGCTGGTTTCTGGTTGCGCGAAATGCACGAAAATTTCAACACCGCGAAAATTTCCACTTTTACAGGTATTCTGTTAGTACTCTTTAACCTTGTCTCTGACTCACCTGGTATGGCAAAGTAGTTACAGTATAACTCGTACTAATTCATTTCTTGCGATATAACTGTTTGCAGACTTATCAGAATTCCACCTTTTTTCAGGCGAATTCTTCCGTGTAATCAGAGTTTAATGTGCATGATTTCAAAGGATTAAAACATATCGAGCATAAACGCAACCCACATTCATCTCGTTTTTCATACAGGATTTGTGCGCGTTTGTGTTTGTGTGGTTTGTGTGGATGTGTGCGCGTTTGTGTTTGTGTGTGCGCATTTGTGGGCAAAAAGCAATGATGAAAAAAAAAAATGACTCCTGCTCATCAATCCTTCGCTTATAAGAATACATATGTAAGTTATATGTATATGTATGTATATATATATATATATATATATATATATATATATATATATAATATATATAATATTGTGTGTGTGTTTGTGTGGAGAGAGAGAAAGAGAGGGGTGGAATCTGCCGACTCGGGGCACAAAACAGTGAAATTTATTTGTTTTTTGACGATAAACTTAGGCCGCCCGAAAAACATAGAAAAATATTTATTATCCACCCTGTATTCTGATTTCACAAGGGATAATTTATTCATTGCGGTATAAACTTTTCAGGCATACTCTTCCGTGTAATCATAGTATGCGTGTGAGCGTGTGTGTGAGCGTATGCGTATGTGTGACTAATAACAACTGATTTAAAAAAGAAATGGCGAGCTCATTAATCTTTTCCTTTGGGTTCCATACATGGTTGTGATTATACATGGGCGCATAAAAATTGAATATCGTTGTCCCCATTTTAAAGAGATGGCACAGTTTCGGTTGACATGGTACTTCGGGATTCAAACGCTTTTTGGTGATGACTTTTTAGAGCTAATGAGAAGTTTCTTATGAAATATGGAAGAGCGTATACTTCTGAGAGAAATTCAAAGTTTATTTGATTTAAAAAAAAAAATGGTTGTGAAATGGCTGAGATAACCAAAACAAAGCAATCCTATACGGTGACCGGGACCCATCTTTTATTAGGATCGCTTTGTTTTACTTTTTAGTTGTTGATATCTCAACCATTTCAAAAACCGATTTTCATCAATTGGCCTTTAAATTTCTCTTAGAGTTGTATGCTCTTTAACAAAAGTTGTTTCTTAGTGTCTTACAGAAAGTTCAAAGCTGAATCCCCATCTAAGCCAATTCTATACTATATCCCTTTAAAAATCCTCTTTTGATGGTAAGAAGAACCTGGAATTTTATTTCACATACTTCTAGATGTTTTTATTAATGCAATGAATCTATGTCCCATAGTAGTACACCATAATGAGATGAAGAACATGTTGTTTAATTCTGATTTTTAAAGAATTGATATTTTGTGCATCTAGAACCTTTCAGAACAAAACAAAAAAAAATATGGGACGCTGATGATAGAACAGGTATAAATTCTTATAGTAGGTTTTTGCCTAGGTTTTTGTGATTTCGTGTATTTTTCATGGAAGATTTGTTATCTCTATTTTCTTTTAGTTTCTTTCAACTCTCTATCAAAAGAATTGATATTCAAAAGGGAAAAATATGAAAAATGAACGAAAATATATTTACAGCAAATAATCAAATAATATACAGGTCATCTGAATACCTGTACAGGAAGATTACTTAGGCAGACTGGGCTTGGTCCGGGGTCAAAGTTCGGCCAAATTATGTAAACATGTTTCTGATTGAATCCTGCTGGACCATTAAAGCACCTTTTGAAACACAACGGCAATGGATTAACCACCTTTTTTTTTTTTTTGGAACAAAACTCTTTTCTTTTTTTTTCATTGCCTGACTTCTTTAATTTCCTCGTAAGAATGGCAATACTTTGAGGACGGTCTGGGAGTAAAAGAAATGAATATTTTTTTTTTTTTCAAAAAGTCGAGTTCGATAAAAAAAAAAAATGAATTGGACTTATCAAGCGTTTGTTTGTTTGTTTGTGTGTGTGTGTGTGTGTGTTTTTTTTTTTTTTTTTTGGGGGGGGGGGGGGGAAGAAACTCTGATCTTATCGCCTGAGAAGGGATACCCACTCATGATTACAAAATAGAATCGAAAAAGAGAACAGGTAATTTTCATTGAATTGGGTATAAGATTAGATCGTTGTGGAATTTCAGCCTATCGATCATATTCATCCACGCACGTATAGAAAAATATCGTTGGATAGGTTTATGAATAATTATAAAAACAGAACAAATACAATCGGACTCTCCACATCGATAACATTGAAAATAATCAAGCAAGGTCTTTTCCTTATATGAAGCTTATCTTAGTACCTACATCTTGCAGAAGGCCTCTATCAAGGATCCAGTGGTCACGGAGAAACGTGGATCTTTGTAAAGCATGCCGTGAATCCGATTTTACCAAGTTTGGCACTTGGATGCTGTGACATCCATAATGATTGAAAATATTTTGCTCACAATAGATTGATTGGTCATGAACAAATGAATTCAAATTCTTTGCAAAGCATCGAGCTCTACAAAATGACAGCGATAATTCAATAACCCCAAAACTGTGATAACGCCTTTCTAGTCCCCTCCCTCCCCACCCAAATAAAAAAATAAAATCAGACTTTCCGAACTCAGATTGTTTGATTATATTTGAAAGTTATCAACGCGGAGAGCCCGATTGTTTTTTATATCTATATGCAAATAATATGAATATGTGTATATTCAAACGTTATTTATGATCATTTTGATAAAAAAAGAAAGAAAAAAAAAGGACTGAAATAACATAAAAAGGAAAGTAAAAAAGGAGGAAGAGCTCAAATAGTCAACAGTCACACATCACCAACGTTTGCAAAACTCAGAAATTTGCTCACTTTTCTAAGTCATTCAAAATATTCATTTCATTAGTTGGCAATAAAAATGAAACAAATAGTCACTTTTTCAAATGAGACATCTATGTGAGAGAACACAATGAACAACTTCGAATTTGTAAGGCGTCTTCACTATAGTCAATGCGTCTTCTTTGAATACAAAATTTGCGAGGTCAGGGACTTTTGACATTCTTGACAATGGTCCCCATGTGACCACAGAAGCAAGTCGAATGGTGTTTTTTGCTTCATGTATAGGTAATAGATTGTAGTGTTAAACCCTTGAATTATATTTTGATCGAGTTATGTACTGTATATGTAGAGAGAGAGAGGGGGGGGGGGTGAGGGAGAGAGAGTTATCACCTGATGTTTTAAGTGATTATTTCATTTATAATTTTGATGTGAACATGTATGTTACCAGATATTCCAATAAAATGTATAATTCCTTTTTATAGATATGATTCTAGAGAACAGTGATTTCTTATGAAGGTCCTGTAATTTGGAATGATAAGTTTATTATGTTAGATAAGTTTAAACAATGTTCCACTCCAATTGATTTTGTAAGGAAGTATAAGTTTTATTCATTATAGAAATAATAATATGCAATATACTGTGAGATTTTGTGCATCTAAGTTTCATTGATTGCCTGTTGTTCGTTCATGTACTGTTTGTTATTGTTGTTGTATAGCTCTTTAGCTAGTTGGTATTTGTCTTCTGAGTTTATTACAGTAAATATTTGCCAGTGCTTCTTTTTTTTTTATTCTTGCCATGTCAGTGCCGTCTTTCTACATTTTCCCCTTTTTTCTGTTTTTATTTTCATGTTGCCTGACTGTCTTTCTCCATGTCTACGTTCATGTTCATTTACGTGTATTTGTCTTCCATAACTTTTTTTTTTTAATCTACACGCTTGTAAGATGCAGTCAGCCAGGGGTTTGATCTTCGATAGGCCAATGGCCTTTGTCATTCCCTCACATCTGCTGCAGTTCTTACGGTTTTTACTGAGTTTATATTTTACTTTAATTGTCCTTGTGCTGTTTGTGTTGTGTTTTGTGTATATTTCCGTGTTATATGATCTGTACATATCATACAGTCATTATGTCTGTGTTTGTGCATCTTAAGAGATGTGAAATGAAATGAATTGAATATTGCTTACATATATATTACACACGTGGATAATATGCATATAATATATATATATATATATATATATATATATATATATATATATATATATATATATATATATATATATATATATATATATATATATATATATATATATATATATATATATATATATATGTACACAATTCATAATGTATCTTAACAATAATGCCTTTGAAGACGTCATCACTAGGTTATCACTTAGTTAATTTCCTTATATGATTGTCGCCGTATAAATTACTTTGTCCCTTTTCCCGTTCTGTTCGTCTTGTGGCTCTGTTTCAATATGTTTAGCAACATAGTCTGTAAACTTTCAAAAATGACCGCAACAGACAAGAAATCCTGAAGGCATTGATGTTGTGTGGCAGTTTGACATTAAACAGATACAGTCAAACATGTCTTATCGGCTACTGAAAAATTAGCCTCACGAAGTTGCTGTATTATAGACCTATTATAGCGGCCAGTGGCCACTAATTTTGCATCCCGTGGTGAATATCTACTTGCGTATGGCGGCCACAAAATTTAGCTGAACCGTAAATCAGCCATGAATACGATTACGTGAATGCCATGAATATGATTACGTGAATTCTACCGATTCCTAGTTCAGTCAAAATCCCACAGACATGATTGACAAAATTAATGCAGCTCTTCGCCATGAAAAACCACCTTATCATTAACTTGACTAGATTAGATCTAGGCTTCAGTAATGCCGCCCTGAACACATGCTTCAAAGGCAAAGACAACTAATAACGTTTTAGAATTTTACCAAAATTCCTACTAATTAGTGTTTAAATCCGTTTGAATAAGGACAATGTGCTACTTGTCTGAGTGTCGTTTGTTGTGTTCGTCAGCTTCGCACATTATCAATCCCCTCGAACTCACTCATGAACCCCATTCATGCAAACTGGTACGAACCAGAGCAGTTCCTCAGTGTTATTTTTCAAATCAAAAGAACAGAAGTAGGCAAGAAAAGGAGAAATTCAAATGATGTAAATACAACAAAAATATCAATATAAGATACGAAGCTGCACTTTCAAACGTATTTGCTGGTTGTTATTTTTTTAAGAATAACTTGAGGTATTTTCTGCCATCATTAAATGCAAGTACAATGTAATGGCATTCAGAATGCCACCGACCTGTCTATAGCGGCCACTTTTCTTTCCCTTTTGTTGGCCGCTATAGACAGGTTTGCTGAAAGGAATGTGTATATGTTTTTGACCTCCATATACATACAATGGTATATGCAGCGAATGCTCTTAAAACGATGGAGAGCAATGTACTGGTTTGCAGGGGCGGATCCAGGAATTCTGTAAAGGGGGGGGGGGCGTGACTAATATTTCTGGTGCCACTTCCGGGTTTCATTTCACGTTTTTTCTTTTTATTTCTTTTGTTTTTAACGAAAAATAAAGGGGGGGGGGGGGCGTGCGCCGGTTGCGCCCCCCTCTGGATCCGCCACTGGGTTTGTAAAATATATACCCATCCGTACACATGCACAGGTAATACACACACACACACACATTTATATAAACTTACGCACGGATGTATACACGCATAAATAGCAAACATAATGATAAAAGACAAACACTTTTCCGCGCTTTTCATTGTGTATTATTTCGGGAGATTCAACGAATTTGAAATGCAATAATTGGTGTTTTTATCAGTTCAAGGCGACTCATTGATTTCATTTCGACTAAGGTCTGATTTCTTTTTTCAAATTCAAATTCAACAACACGAGGCAATACATACATCTATAATTATGAGAATAAAGCATCAAGTAATTACTAGTGCATCTTTATCCACATAATTATTCAATCCCTTGGTCCCATCATTGCGATTCTATCGTATGGTAACACATAAATTTCACTGTACTGCTGGTATCTCTTCTCATGTTTCAATATTATCATTTAAGGCGATGAAGGGTGTGTTTGACCTAAAGCTATGACTTTAATTTTACTACATGTACTGATTATACTGAATGGTTATGGAATGGTCTCATTTTAACACGGATGAAATCTAGAGTAGCTTCTACAGTCATCCAGATGTTCTACTATTAAACAGGCCATTGCCAACGTACTTACGCACGCACTAACTGCCATTATAATCGTCTCAGACACTGGGAACAACGTGCAGACCAGGTTGGTTAACACAGTGTCTAATTACATTTTCGTGATCGGAGGAAATATTTTTTGTCAAGGTCAAGAGATGCTCAAGTAAGTCAACAAAACATAGGTTGGGACGTTCAGTCCAGGGCGACACCTATAACGTTGTACATGATAAAGGGCGCCGAATTTAAGACAGACTAGGGATGATCTATGGCGTAATCGATGTATGCCATGAAACCGTCGAATGTCTCCAAACCAGACGGCTCTATCTGCTCTTCGGGCAGCAGAAAGCCATAACCAAAAAGACCGCCCTTGTCCCTGAGCTCAACTGTGACGGCGTACTTGGCTCCCAGGGTCTCATGGGCCCAATCCACGCTAACACCAGACGCTGCATCTGCACAACATGACAAAATAAAATGCAAACATCAAAACTTCAACCGTGGACGTATAAGAAACGACACAGGGGGGACAGGTATTGCACCAGAGCCATAGGTAGACAAAATAGGGTTACCCATAGCACTATTCAGTAGTTTGCGACGGGTCATCTCGTTACTAGTATATCGATGGTTGTTTTCACTTTTACTGAATAAAAAAAAAATTGCGATTAAGTAGCTGCTGCAGAAGCAGTAGGGGGAGGGGGATAGTAACCCCGGCGCAGGGCGCTGTAACCGTATAATCTGGTAATAGCGCCCCGACGACTTGTATGCAATCTAGTTAAGTAATCAAGTGCACTGCGATGCTTGCAACTCAGTAAACAACTCATCGTTCAAAATGATACTTTGATTCGCATCGAAAAGCCACATATATATATATATATATATATATATATAGGAACATTGAGAGGAATAATGATATAAAAGCTACACACCGTTTCTTCTTCATTCTCATATCTCACACATATGTGCAAAATTAATTCAGGAGATGCCAAAAAGCTGTTGTAGCGGTAATTTCTTTCACAAAACATTATTCCAATTTAATTAACCGGTACATGAATCTCATTAGGAGATCCACCTGAGGCACGCGGCTGGTTGTTATTCCTAACTCTCTGCCCCAAAGAAGAACATGCAGGTTCTTTGCGAGTCAGTCATTTCGTCGACGAAATGATCATTTCGTTAACGGAATGAACATTTCGTCGACGAAATGACTGATTTCGTAACGAAATAGGCCATGCGACGCTTAGTGTTCCATACAGCTTGCACCAGTTCGCAGACTCAGGTCGCACAGTGTTGGTCATCTGAAAGCAGAGCTCACAATCATAGTCAAGAAATTAACCCTTTGAATCTTAAATGAATCGGTTATGTATTCAGAGTTGAAGTGATTAAGCCATGAAGACATCTTGAAAGGAATGGGTTATACTTATTGAATCATCAAGCAAACTTTTAACTTTTAACTTTTAACATCGTCTCATGCACAGGTATACCGGAAGGGTCCTGAGGCGGTGATATCCAAGCATTCGATAAACATTCACAATCTACATGTTATGTGTGTGTGTGTCTTTTTAATCGAAATACTGTTTAATGGGAACATTTACATGCCCTCTTTAGGTTTACTTATCTTCTCTTGTTGTGGGGGTCTTGGTTAACTCAAATAACAGACCTGAATGACATTAAGTGCAATGCTCTTTGATATCAGCAATACGTCGTAGAAAAAGATACTAGCAGAAGCGTAAATAGTGTTAAAAGAAAAAGTAATGGTACTAGAATGGCAGTATTAGCAGTAGCAGTATGGTAGTATTAGGAGGAGAATTGTAATATTAGTACAAAAAAACTACTAGTTGCAAACTTGCAGCAACAGTAACGGGAGTAGAGGTTGTAGTGGCACTATTAAACCTTAGACTTCATGGCTACATCAGTACATCAAATCGCATAAATACGTACAGAGCGTTTCAGCAGAGGGTCCAACGGTGTATTGAGTTCCGTATCTCTTTGCTAGCGCCTTGCTCGCAAGTTCTCCCGCCGCTTGCTAGGTGGATTCATGAACAATAGAATTTACACGACACTTGTATATCACATGCAAGTTATTCCAGTATTCAAGTTTCTGCATTATTACATCATAACACCATCAGGTTAATATGTAATTGTTGATACTTGTTCTTTTTCGACAGAAGTGCGAAGGTGAGCTATTCAACTTCCTTTCTTTTGTGTATAGAAACTACATTTTGTACATTGCGAGGTTAATTATGCCACTTAATTACTAATACTGTGTTGTTTTTGCTTACGTTTGTCGTACAATGTGTTCTGGACTTACACTCGTATCCAAGATTTTATGGAGAGGTTCATTAAAATTTTCTGTTTTGTAAAGGTATACAATTTAGGCGACATTACTGGGAAAATGTAAATGTACTATAAAGAGAGCTCTTACGTGGTCCACGAAATCGTCGGAACTGTCAGCAATGTAAGACCAGGGTGAGAGCCAGAGCTGTGAGTAGCTGTGGACATCAATGAACACTGCCACGTTACCCAGCTGCGAAAGGTATTCTGTAGTATTCAGTACCTCGGGTTCCGACAATGGATTTGGACCGCGATAAGTGTCGGAACGTGGTGAAGTGCTCGCACCGGCACCTGAAAAGAGCATGAAAAAAAGAGGGAATTATAAGGACAGAGACGCAAGCGTGTGTGTGTCGAGGAGGGTCGAGGACGTGCATATTCGATTTTGAGAGAGCTTCTGCTTTTCCAGAGCAAATCTATAATATGCAGCAGGTCGATAGAGTATACATAATGACCACATCGCAGATCATGGGTTTGCTTGTAACTAAATTTTACACAACCAGTTGACAACTGTGTTAGGGCACTCTGACTCATTCTACAGTACCGGCAATCATTAATGTCGGGTTTTTGATTACCTCCTTAAATTGTCTTCCTTAAATTGGTAGCTCTGAATTTCACTGTATATGAATGTGAAAAAAAAACAACACAAAAGGAATGCATGTAATGTTCGTCAATACGAAATAAAACATAAACTTTAGTTTGTCAAAAATTAGCTGCGATGTAGGAATGAATCACAGCAACTAAAAAACTTTTATAATCTTATTCTGCGAACGAATGAAGGGCTCTTTGTTATTTGAAATGAAGCATTAAGAAATAGATTTCAGATTTACAATGTGTATGATAAGTACTCATATCAATGATATTTGTGTCGGGTTGTCTTTATTGCAACTTATTGACAAATTGCCTTAATTGACGATAATGAGCACCGATTATTCAAGTGTGTTTGTTTTTTCTGGTAGTATCCACGATAAAAGTCTTGAGCATATACATACTCGGACTGGGCTAGAATAACGACCACCTGATTGGCAGACAGGGCACAGGCGTCATATCAATTACACACGACTGAGTTTCTGTCCCATAGCAATTGGTGGTTCTGATTCCTATAGCAGCTGCTACTGCGTATTCATTCAAAAAGTGATTCTTGCGTTGCGTTGTATTAATCTATCGGGTTTATTGCAACCGTGTACAATGTTATGTATATGTATATGTATACATATATAGTATGAATATGAATATGCATATGTATATGTATAATATATGTTTGTTATGGCTACTGCTAGAGCACACTGTAGTAATCGATGAAGGGCATTTTATTAATAAGTTGCAACGTCACAAATGCACAATAATTCAAAGACCACAAATGAGAATACTCGGACTTGATGGCAATAATCCAATCTCATCTTTTGATGAAGGGCATTTCGTCAATAGGTTGCATTGTCATAAATGCACAAAGATTTAAAGGAACATAAATGATAATTCTTGCACTTGATGCGTGGCTTAATCCAATCTCCTACACTTAGAGCCAAGCATTGCCTATCCCTATACCGAGTTACAGATAAAAAGCTTCGTAGGGATGATATAGTTTTTGGCTGAGATGAGGATTGAGATTTTGATATTTACGAGATATTTAGAAACCAGTAATGGCATATGATTTTGAGAGGAATTCCCATTATTTGATTGAAATCGGGCTAGAAATGGTCAAGATATTCAAAAACAACGTAAAACAAAGTGATTGTAATAAAAAGTGGATCCCACTTTTATTGGGACCTCTTTGTTTCTGGATATCTCACAAACAAACAAAAAAGCTTTAAACTTAAAGCCCCACCTCAAACAAAACTATCATCACTTTGAGCTTGCTTATATTTGTGACAATTGTTTCATAATAATAATTATGCGTTTATGTATAATAAGTTATGATTATGATTATGGTTCCATGGTTTCTTTTCTTGTTGCCGTCACTAAGAGACTTTACCGTCTTCAATTTTTTCGGCCATAAAAGAAAATGTAAACAAGAGGAAAGAAGATGTAGAATTTGAGAAACATCAAAACATGATTATTGTCTATAAATCATAGTTGACTATTCCTGCAGACATGAGGATAAATTGAAATGTCATTCGAATCTTCAGCATTAAAACAATCCGCAGTCTAAAAGTCATCGCAGTCCTTTATCCTCGAATTTTCTTTTGCAAGCACTGGCGTCGTGGTATCTGCCTTGAAATTTAGAAATAATGGTGTTTCTGCACTAGCCGCTTGTGCCTTTGTTAACCATCTTCTTTTTTCTTATTCCTTAGCTCTAAAAGTTGACGCGACATACAGTTTTATTTGATAAACTGGAGAGTTTACTGTCAGTCCTTTTTAGTAGGTCCTTCCCATACCGACACTATCCGACAGCATTATGATTTTCATCCAACGAAATTAGAAAATGTATGGAAAATTGGCTATATTATTCTTTACAATGGATTGTGCTGGACATGATTATAATCGTGACGCATTTTTTTTTTTTTACTCCTGCATACGTCACGTTGAAAATGGAAAGAAAAGTTGATTGGACATTGACAAATCGTTGTATTGTAGATTACCTCCCCACTTATACGGGTAGTTTCGATTGCCGTCCACACCCACTTGTGCGCTGCCTTCGAGGTCGGATCGTGTCTTCCTCCACATGCGGTCTACGTCCTGAAAAGAACGAGTATCAAGCGTCAAAAGGCGGGAAAAGCAACAGCGTGACAGACGAAGTATGAAAGCACACGACATTATATGTGCATAATTATGGTAAAATGAGGGCTGAGTGACGAACGAATGGGATAGACAGAGTAGTTTGTGGTCCACAGATGAATGATTTCAATTTCACGCGTTCACATTCTTAAAAAATTAGATTCCAAATTATATTTACTGTCCTCCCTTTTGCAGCTTTCTCTGCGCACCACGCATGTTTTGTCCGTTGTTATCAAATAACTTTTTACACCTAGAATCTATACACTTTGGGGTTTTATTTTCATTCCGTTTTTGTTTCCTTTTGGGTTTGTTTCGTTATTTTTTCTTTAGTTGGCCTTAAGGAATAGAGTATTTTTAAATGAATTTAAAGATTGAATGAACTTACATTCATTCTTGTATGATAATGAAAAGGAAATGATTGAATATCTAATTTGATTTTTAAAAGTTCAACGCTCATTCGTTTCGTTATCTTAAATCTGTGGCCCGTTGCATGAAAGTTACAATTATGGTAACTTTGTCATCCAATGATAACTTCCATGGAATTCTTGATTTTGATTGGCTGGTGGGTATTGTTGCCATGGTAGTTACCACTGGATGGCAAAGTTACGACAATAGTAACTTTTATGCAACAGGCCCCTGATCTTCTTACAACAGACAATCATATACAATGTGTAGCACCAAATCAAAGCAGAATAAATCGATGCTGGTGGATGAGTATAACTAGTGCATGTAAGCATTTTCCCTAACAAAGTGCAAAGATTTCAACTTCTAGTTGTTAAAGAGCTCTAAATATAAAGAAATGTTTTTCTATTTACAATAAATTATTAAAATCTAATCTTTTCCTCTTCATATGAAAAGACATAAAACACGAATGCATAACATGGTGGTTCTGACATTGATAACACTTTCCAAACATACGATCTTATGATACAAAAATAAATAAATAGAATAATAAATCAATCGAGAAATGAAAATGCCTCCTTCTTTTACACTTTCATCACCATTCCAAAGCTTCCCCAACCCTACATGGTATTTTTCAAATCTTTAGACTTCGAGTGTTTTTCGATTCGTAATAAACAACGAGTCTCGTCATAGGGAGGTGATCCTACACATTTTTTACTTCTGCGACGAAAGGAAAAATCACTATGGAGTGTCCTTCCAAAAGAAAACATTGTACCGTCGCGTGAATGAATTTCGGGCGTTTGTGCTCGTGTTTATATTTTGTTTAGCTGGTTTTTAATGGTTGAGTGAATTCAAAGAAATGGAAAGAAACGATACCCTTCCATTGTTCTTCCACGTCCGTCTCACTCAGGCTATATATTTTTTTTCTTCTTTAGCTTCAGCAGTGATTTATTGATAGAAAAATTGGCATCTAGGTTTTGAAAGACTTTTTTTTTTCCTATCCTAATATAATTGTATGCTTTAAAGATGAATTTCAAACTTCGCACGAAAACAGCATTCGAGAATTGAGTGTGAGTCGTGATGCGAAATACCACAGTGACTCGTGTCGCGAAATACCACACATTGTGTGTATACCGCGGTGCATTTCTCACTTACTACACACACACTTCCTGTTTTGTCCACAACGAGATATATAGAGATGTGTACTTTCTGGCCACTACCATAGTATTTCATGAATGAGGTAGTACCAACTGAAATACTGCGGTATATAACATTGGTATTTCGCCAGAGATTCTATAGTACCAACATTAAAGGGGACCTCCGGATGATTTTCAGACTTTACATTTGAACAGCTTTAAATCAGTTAAACTGAGTACAGAGTTTCAGAATTTATAGTGATTGGGATAAGGAATGAGAATGTTTTCAAAATTTATAACAAAATGCAATGAACAAGGATGATGACATGCCAGCCTCACCATAAGCATGATAAGAATGCATGAGTTGGGGCTCAAGGAAGCAAAACAAAAGAAGAAGCAATGCATAGATTTTTCACAGGTGAACTTGTTGAGCAAGTGGTATTGTAATGGAATTACACTGCTACATTTATGAAATATATGAGGCTCTGATGTCATCAACACTGTTCAGTGAAATTTGTTTAAGATTTTCAATTTATTGGTTTCTCTGCTCAAGGACCACAATAAATTCCACGAATCTATACATGGAGCTGTTGATTTATGTACTTCAAGTTGTGAAATTATGAAAATCGTCCGGAATGCCCCTTTAATTGCAGTGTATTCAACAACACAATAATTCACATGTGAACGGGTCTACTGTGATCACTTTGCCGGGAAAACACTCAAAATTTTGAAAATGATGCTTACCCAAGAATACTTATAGCCGTCAACATTCAGTAAGGGAACAATGACAAAGTCGAACTCCTCCAGATAACCCTCCAAAGTATCCAGGTCCAAAAGCTTCATGAAATAAAATCAGTAGGAAAAATCTGATAGCGTACTCTTCATATCACAATGTATAGTATCCAGTTTCAAAGATTTTCACCTAGATTTAATATGCAAATCAGGCGAAAGCAAGAAAATCAGTAGAAATTATCAGCAAGGATAAGATAAATTTGAACAATCTGTCAACTTTCTTGGATTCAATCCAAATCTGGATGAGACGTTTACAATGATAAGTGACGTAACAATAGTAGGCGCTAACAGAACACAGAGAAAACTTAAAGAGAATTGAGGTCTTCAGCAGGATCTCCATCTTTCTTGATTACAGCATCATTGTCATTATCACAATCCATTTTACTTTCGAATCATATAAATAATCGTCAAAAACTCATCAAGGTTACAGTTTGTACCAGTGATTGTCTTTACGTTTCAGGAACGTGTGAACGAACACGTGGAATGAACATGAACTGGTGAATCATAGTTTGTTGGGATACACACACACACACACACATATCATATATGAGATTAAAACCTAAAATGGCATTAAAACGCTTTATTGCCATTGTAGGTTTTAATCTCATATATGATATATATATATACATATATATACACACACACACACACACACATATATATATATATTATAATTATGTGTGTGTGTATGTGTGTGTGTGTGTGTGTAAAGCTATCTTTTTTCTGATCAGTTTCCCTTTCTCTCTTTTTTTCTCTCTCTCTCTCTCTCTCTCTCTCTCTCTATATATATATATATATATATACCTTGCTACAAAAATATTTCACAAACTGCAAAATGAAGAATATGTATATGGACTTGTATATCTATCTTGAGAATGAGGGCCGGGTATACGATCGACCGTACCAATTTAGTCATATAAATGACAGTAGCGGGTGAGATCCATTCTCGTGCGTGAAGGCCGCCCTGCATGTACACGACTTTCTTGCCCGTACCTCCAGAGCTGACCTAATAAAAAAAAGAACACAAAAAATGAATAAGCTGAACAAACAAAAAAAAATCCTGAAACCAAACACATGGGGAATGAGAGACTGAAAAGAAGACAGTGCCTTTGGAAAGATAAGCGACATCATCCCAGAAGCTTAAGAGAGAACAAATCTCAAAGATAAACGTACAATTCAGTGAATAATGATATTTGATAATATACAATTTATAAGATTTTTATGATTATGGATATAACTAACATCGCCCTTACCTTTTTATCTTTACACCATGTAATTAATTCTCTCTCTCTCTCTCTCTCTCTCTCTCTCTTCCTTCACTACTGCATGACAGCGACCAAGCAAAGGTGTGTAGGGATTAGTCAAGCGTTTGTGTTTCCTGTCCTAATTTGTTTCATAATGTATTAGCATCATTTTTATAAGCAGTATATTAATCATGTTATTTGTTGTACAATATTATGTGGGAGAATGCACCCTACAAGCATTATTCATCATTCGTTCATTTCATTTCATTTATTTCAATTTATTGTCCATAAAATGGAAAGTTTTTTTATGATTCAAGCAGTATACATAAATGCAAAAATAAAGCACACATTTCAAAATGAAACACAGAAAAAAAACACATATGTCATTGATTCATATAAAATAACACAGAAAAAACTTAATCTAAACTCCATTTATCATCAATACATACATTTCATCAATAGGTGTGTTCAGTATTCAAAGTCTTTTAAACACTAAAAGATGGGATAGATATATTCTTTTTAATTTTCATTTCGTTTCCTGCTTTCATGTGGTTGCCCTCCATTTCACTTTTTTTTTTTTTTGGGGGGGGGGGTTCAACCGGTTGATATGTATTTTGAAATAGACTCTGGTATTTCGCCTTTTTCAAACATATCAGTGATTTACCTCTTCCAACTCCATCTCCCTTTTCGTTATTATTTTTCTTTTTGGCGTATTGCCTTTTTTGGAAATGAGATAGTAGGAATCGTGAGTTTTTGTCTGTAGATCTGACATCCAGTGGAATCGCCTATTTTCCTTCTCTTCTATTTGAGCAGAATGGTAAGGAAGCAAATACTTCACCTTCAAAGCGTATATTTGTTCCTGATCTTTTCCTGACGTGGCAATCCAAAACTTGGTGACGTAGGAAGAGTATGCCACCATGTCGTCCATCCATGCACACATCTGTACGTAAACCAGAAAAGAGTACTTGATAAACACGAAAACACTTGTCATTCGTTTTACAGACCATTCTACATACACTCTTAAAAACGATGTAGTTAAATCTTTGACCAGAATTTTTTACTCAACAAGATTTAACTAGAAAATCAGTCCCTTTTCGATGAAATCGGTGGCTCTGACTGCTTTTCTTGACAGACGGGTATATCTAGATGCCGGAGTCATTCTAAGATGAGATTCTAGAAATACCTTCAGGGCTTGATCACTCGTATATAGTTCAAGTTCCATCTCAGCAGTGGGTGTATCATGTAATCGTAAGGACCAAAAGACACGACTACTGATGTACGCGATAAGGATACCCTACTCACCTATAGTATCTAGTAACGGGTAATAGCTATATGTATTATATCAGGTCTGTGGCGCCGGAAAATGTGTACAAACGCCAGGAAGTGTGCAAACGCCTTGCCGAAAAATGTGCAAACTCCGGGAAATGTGCAATATGTGCAAAGAGGGGGGGGGGGGAGGGCATGGAAAATGGGTCAAAATTGTAATAGTTGTAGCATAAACTTCTCTCTAAAATCTCTTTAATCTCTTTAAAGTCTGGAACAAATAGTGGTACAGAGTGGTTTGTCGGCAAGAGCAAAAAAACCTGCTGTTTTATACTGATCAGAGGTGTAGGCACTGCTACCTGATTTCCAACTTTTTAAAGGGGCATTCCAGACGATTTTCATAATTTCACATCATGCAGTACATAAATTGACAGCTTCTTGTATAGATTCGTGGAATCTAATGTCTTCCTTGAGCAGAGACACCAATAAACTGAAAATCTTGAACAAATTACACTGAACAGTGTTAATGAAATCAGAAACTCACATATTTCAGAAATGTGGCAGTGTAATTCCATTACAATACTGCTTGCTCGACAAGTTCACCTGTGAAAATATTTATGCATCCCTTCTTCTGCTTCTGCTTCCTTAAGCCCCAACTCATACATTCCTATATGGTAAGGATGCCATGTCATCATCCTTGTTCATTGTAATTTGTTATACATTTGAAAACATTATCATTCTTCATCCCAATCACTATAAATTCTGAAACTCTGTACTCAGTTTAACTAATTTATAGTTGCTCAAATGTAAAAGTCTGAAAATCATCCGGAGGTCCCATTTAACTACTTTCATCCCAGCAAGAATTGCACTTGGGGCATCACAAATTAATATCTATCACTCCATTCATTCTTTTCGGAAATGAGTCAATCAATCCATCAGTCACTGGCTCAATAATTATTTATTTGTCCAAATGGATGCTTCTCTTGTTCCGAAATCACAAGTCATTAAAAACATTGAAATGAACACGTAACAACCATTATCATAACAATGAAAGAAGGTATAAAGTCAATAGTATACAAGCACATTTTAAAAACGGTTATACGGCCTATCATAGGTACATTACACGGTAGCTATGACAAACCCCCCCCCCCCAAAAAAAAAAGGCATTTTGCTGACAGAGGACACTTAGAATTGAGCACATAATAGAGATGAATTATTTCAGTTAAGATGCCTAAGTGTCCGTTAATTAAGGATTAGAATGTACTTATAACGCTTTGAAGGTCCCTTTGAAAACCCTTAATTGATTGCAGCTATGATACCAGAGTAGCATCTCAAATCATAAGGACGATTCATCGTTTGGTGATACATAAGTGAATACAGCGTCAAGATTTATTGTCTTCATAGACATTACACGGAAAGCAAAATGGCCACTTTCTTAGAACGTAAAAGATGACAGACTAGGCCTTACACAAAAAGCTAACCTGTTCATATGTGTTGTAGTTGTTGTAACTGAAGGTCGCAGAAGCTCTGTCCATGTCCCTTTCGTAATCGATGAGGGCCTGGACGTCCTCGATCATAACGGAATATTCGATGCCGGCCTCGTCGAGGAGATGCTTGAGCCATGATTGGTACCGAGGCGCAACCATGACGTCGGCCGGCTTGTTCAGCGAGGGAACCCAGAAGTCCAGCTGAGGACAAACAACGTTTAAAATCATGAGAACTTGCATTGTCCCTTTCTGCTTTATAACATATCAAATCTTGGAGGGATTTCGTTGCAGAAGTTATCCTTTTGACATCTCTAATTTTGCCTTCCTTAATGTCGTTGGGTATCTTACATTGGATCCAGGAATTCCTTAAGGGGGAGGGGGCAAAAAATGTCCCTGGTGTCTCGTCCGTATAATCACATGACGAGGGGAAAAAAACCAAGCAAACAAAAAAACAAAACAAAAAGCAAAAAACTTTTCAGCTCAAATTTCTGATATTTAAAAAAAAAATAAAGGTGACCGCATGCCCAATGCCACCTCCCCCCTCTTCATCCTCCACTGGAAAGCCTATAGTGAATGCACAATGTTAGATTAGTATGTACAAAATCAGAAGGAAATTACAATAAGAGATGCCGACACAAGCTAGAAATAGTGGTTTGAATCTTCTAAAGTCGGTTACAATAGATATAATTGTGAGAATCAGGAAAAGACATTAACAGATTTAAGAAGATTCGAAAAATTCTGCAACCTTTACATTTTGTTTCACTCTTCCACAATTATATATCAAATCAAATTTCAAAATCTATACCAGATTGTGATTGGTACGAGATCTACCTCGGTTCGTTCGCATTTCCCCATCCCTTATGTCTCCAAAAAGAATCTTAAAAGACTGACTTTTGTTGTGAAGTGCTGTGAAACCAGTCATTGACTGTGTACGGGGGTTATATAAATGATCCGATTGTATTGTATTGTATAAAAAGACAAAGTCCTACGGTTAGGAAATGTAAGTCGGGGAATAAAGTTGCGTAAAGAAGGCTATAGAACTGTATATCGGGGGTAATATTTCGGTATATATGATTATCTAAAAATAGTAAACGGGATGTATGTAAGTCCTGTCAACCCTTTCAACCAGGAGTAATAAGTGTTACGTTGTCCCTAATTTTCGCACTTACGATTTTTTTTTTTTAGTAAATGATGGTTGTCTGTTGAACACAAACCGTTTGCACACATAAAACAATCCTTTAATTGGTGGCCTCTAATTGGTTACCTCAAGAATGGTAACGGATGTTTGTTATTGCGCACTGATGGGAAAAATTGTAACTCTCTTTCCACGATCTACTTACAATGACAGTCTACATTAAACGCGTTCGAACGACCAAATTTTTGTATCTCTCCCTCTCTCTCTCTCTCTCTCTCTCTGGTATATATATATATATATATGTATATATATATATACATATATATATATATATATATGTGTATATATACATATGTATATATATATACACATATATATATATATATATATATACATATATATATATATATATATATATACATATATATATATATATATATATACATGTATGTTTATACATCTTTTTTTTTTTTCTATTATACATAATAATGCCGAAACATTTTACCACGCCTACCTTGTCTTCTTGGGTTTCAATCAGGCGATGAATTACGCTTCGCTGATGCTCATCCCTGGGCTCGATGCGAAGTGTCTGGTAACTAAAAACATGAATACGAAGCAACGAAATCAACAAAAGTATACATCATGATCATCAAAAGTTTAGGCTCACTTTACACACTCTGTAGTACCTCCGATATACCACACGTCGATCATCTCTCGTGTAACGCATACTATTATAACGAAATAATAAGAAAGAGAAATCTTTCGATTTACAGTCAAAACTCGATGTAAATAGATCTAATAAAATATCATAACAAAACGTCTTCTCTCTCTCTCTCTCTCTCTCTCCAAAGAGAAAAAAAGATATTTACTTACTAGCTTCTTTATTTGCTTATCTCTGCCTTTTCCTTTTCCTTATTTTTTTTGTTTTCAACTGAAAAAAAAACCCACAAATGTTTCAGGCTACAGCTGTGAAATATTCAAAAAAAAAAAAAGAATAATAAACTGCTACGACGGCAGAATTTCTCTATGGCAAGCCACTACTTTGTCCTGAGGTTCCACGTCATCAAACGAATGAGAAAAAAACAAAAAAACAAAGTGTCGTAACAGCGTGATACCCATCGTAGCGGACGCGCTCCGCCAGAGAAGCGACGACTAGTAGAGAAAAGACCACGAATCTCATGATGGCAGTCATGTCGAAACGACGACTGAAGAAACAGTCGCAGTGTGGTCTGATTAAAACTGCTTCTTGACGGAGAGATCTTCTCCTATCTTTTGACCACGCCCACGTGAGTTACGTGTGCACTTGGCATACGTGTTCGAAAAAGACGAATATTGAAAGATTACCAGCGTGATCTTCCGGACCGGGGAGACCCTCTCTTGGCCACGCCCACAGAAGGTGACATGCGCACTTGGCAGTCTGGTTAATTACTAGTAAAAGCAGGGAGCTGGATCCCACCTCCCTGGTAAAATACATTGTACTTCTTCTTGACGGGGAGACCCCTCCCCCTTCTCTTTAGGACGCCAACGTGACTGACGTATGCACTGCGCAGTCGTGTGGAAAAGACGAATGAAGAAAAAGTCCTGGAAATAGACCCGCCCCCATCTCTTGACCACGCCAATGTGAGGGAGTGACATGCCCACTGTTTGTTTGCTCCCTAAACCATGCTTGCGGATGCTTCGTTTGTCATTCTGAGCATTAATCTTGCTTTTACCTCATCGATATTAATTATTGATAATCAATAACTGAGAAGGTAGCACAATGTTACCAAAATAGATGCTACCTTGTCATATGCGTCGTGTAAAATTTAATAGCGCTAGAATAACCTAACCCGACTTAATTGTACTCACACAACATGTTACCAAGTTAAAGGTCAAATCTTGATACTTTGCCTCGTAGTTAGGTTTTGTATTTCATATACCATATGGTAAGTAAAATATGGTAATGTCCATTTTCATGTGAAGACATAGTGGTCAAGCCTTCTTCAGAGATGAATCTCTTCTTGAAGTATGCTGATTATTTGTTTATCGTGTCCAAGAGAAATAGAGAACAAAGAATTCAGAGAAGTAGACGCCAAACTGTATACTAGTAATTAGTTGGATTCAGTGAGTGCAGAATTGTTAGTAAAACATATGAGTTAAGTTGAAGAAAAGTCGAATTTTGTTTCAACGTTATACATTGTAGATATAGTCCATGGGCCAAGACCCGAAAAATTGATTATTGGTACCACCTGAGATGGCAAAACCTTTTTGGTGTCATTTTGTTTGTCGGGCATAGATATGCTTATCAAGCTATGATAGCATTTCCAAATGAGTAGCTTAGTCATAATAAATGAATTCTTAACCAATTTGGTCTCGTTTTTATATCACTATACTTCTGAATCGAAACTAACCGCTATACAAAGTAGAGCGCTGTCTTCCGTATGTCCACAGGTGTTCTGTTGTAAACGCGGTGCGACTCGTCTTTATTCAAGGCAGCGAAAGGAATATCCAAAGGGTTATGATGTCCACAGCTGTCACGCAGTGCACTTCTATAGTCTTTATCTAGACCAATGTGCCGTTTTCATATCTAAAGTTCCTAATAAAAGGGATTATCTATACTGTTTTTATACTACCCTCTCAACAAATACATCAGTTTTAAACAAATATCACTCTGTTCATTTACAGTAATCTAAATTATCTATTATAATGTATTGTAGTGTACCGGTACATTGTTTTTGCATTATCTGTTATTGTTGGATGGAAATAAAGCGACATTGGCGTGGTGTTAGCGTTTTCACCGTAGCGTTTTCACCGGAAAATGATAAATAATTGAAAAATACGGTAAAATTCACGAGGAATTGCTTTGTTGTAGTTGTTGTTTTTACATAAAGGGATATACACTGTATCATAAGCTTTGGATATTCCCTTCGCCGTCTTGAATAAAGGCTAAGCGCTGTGGACATCATTACCTTTGGATGTTCCCTTCGCTGCCTTGAAGAAAGGCCAAGCGCACCGCGTTTACAACAGAACACCTGTGAACATACCGAAGACAGTGCTCTTCTTTGTATAGCGGTTAGTTTCAATTCAGAAGTATAGGGATATGACAACGAGACCAAATTGGTTAAACCTTCATTTATTATGACTAAGCTACTCATTTGGAAATGTTATCATAGCTTGATAAGCATGTCTATGCCCGACAAACAAAATGACACCAAAAAGGTTTTGCCACCTCAGGTGGTACCAATATCTGGCCTGGCCCATGGACTATTAGTAGAGTTTGGAGTGCCGTCATCTTCACAAAAGAAAATAAGCAGAACATTTTGTTGTTGTTGTTTTTTTTGTCATAAACAAAGAACACTTAGCTATGGCTTTTTTTTTTTCTTCAGAGGGCATGGCGAATAATAGTCCAGTTATTTGCATTCTCTTTGGATAATTATAAAGACGGATTCTTTTTTAATCTTCATGAGGTTGCCCTATCGTCACAACACGATATTCGTTATGCTATACACATCTGATACTAATTTACGATGTTATTATTATTCATCTTTTCATTAACTTCACCCAAGTGTATTCAAACTTTGGCACGCGACTACCCATGTTTCATGATGATTTAGATGTATAGACGTGAGTGTATACTAAGACATTAGGGCCCCGTTTCATAAAAAGATGTCAGAAAAACAACTCTTGCTGGAATCCCTATTTCCCTTAGCAATAGCCAATGAATAAGCTGGATTCTTGTCATTACCATGGCAATTGCCATTCCATCAAGATTGCCATCATATCAACTCTTTATGAAATGGGGCCCAGGAAATTAGATGTGGACACTTCATCAAGTGGATGCAGAGAAAATGTGACCCTCCATGGAGCACTCATTGACAAGACCCGCCTTAACTCGGTAGACCATCATTCCGATCGGGTCTGTAATGTATGCAGATTTTATGCATGCTTTTCTCACAAAACTTGCACTTAAACAACCACACAGCTTGTTGGAGTCTTGCCCTATTTATACCTAGCAACAACTAATACCCTTATATCACAGAAAAATTTGTTCTCATCGGTCAATCATCGGAAGCAAAGTTTGTTGCTTCCGGCCACTCACAGAAGTATATTGGATCGCAGTCTGATTAATCTGACCTGGTTTGTCAACTATCAGGTGAGTGTCAGACATGTCGGGCGTCATCTTCACAGGTCTGCCAACTCTCACTCATTGAGAGTGAGACTCACTCATTTTGGTCCTTTCTCACTCTAAAACTTTATTTCATTTGCATGCATTTCTATCGATCTCACTCATTTTGACTCCGAAATTATAGCACTGGCCTATGGGAGTCTCACTCTCAAGTAGTTTCCAATGTTGGCAGCCCTGCCTTCATCGGACGATCTTGCCTCATCGGATCACCGCCCGAAATGTCTGACACTGACCTGATAGTCGACCAACACAAGTCGGATCCATCGAACTGCTATACGATACACTTCGGTAGGTAACGGAAAGCGATTAACTTCTTCAATTAACTGCTTCCGATAAGTGACCAATGAGAGAGAATCTCTGTGGAATGGAGGTATAAGTGGATCCCTGTTTATGGCAAGTAATGGGAGGGATCATGTGGATAAAACGCCTCGTTACTAGGCTGTAGGAAAGGAAACATCAATATACATTTTATAGAATAAGCTGTCTGTTGGCCAGTTTTCGGGCATGCGATTGCGAGCAGGTAGGGTTCTGCGACCAACGTTTGCCTTATTTTTTATACTATGTCATAAATGGACATTGACATGTATGCCTTTCTATACAGTATTTTACCACAGAGCAAGTGTGGTTTCACAAGACAGAAAACATGCGTCAGCAAAAAAGGCTCATGAGACCGACACTAAGCAAAGAAAGCCCACGAGACCGACACTACACAACAAAGGCACACGAGACCAACAGTACGCAAAAGAGGCTTACAATACCGATACTTGGCGAAGAAAGCTCATAAGACCGACAGGATGAACAACGCCATATACATGTCAATTACAAATATGTACTTGTACGGAGTGTTCCTTGAAGGGGAAAATACATACTGGCGGGTGCAGTTTCGTCACACTATCGAGTGAGAGATTGTAACTAACTGAACAGCACCATCTACATATCAACGACATGAAGTACGTAGGCCTACACGTGTGGCTTTTAGGGGGCAGTTCTGTTACTCTACATTGTTACCATTTTGTTATCTTTTTTAAATAAAATTGTCCCCTTCAAGGGACCCCCCTCCCCGAAAAAAAAAAATATATGAAAAATAATTCAGGACAAAAACGATGTCTGGTTAATTTTAGATGCCATCGTGCTATTCTTTATAGGCTTTCCCAATATCTAGCTAGATGGTGGACAGGATGTAAGTTTGTTTGTCTGTTTCTTTGTTTGTTGTTGTTGTTGTTGTTGTTTTTCGCCCTTTTCTTTCTCGCTTCATTATTTAAGTTGGCCTTTTTAACATATCCTATCTGCCTGCTTATACCCGCCTGCTGAGAAATACCCTAGCAACTCTCCTTTTCCATCCCTCACATCTTCCTTATGTCATTATGTGGACACCATATACAATTGATTGGTCTATAAATGGCGCTGTTCAGTCGTCAGTCTCGTGGACCTTCTTTGCCTAGTGTCGGTCTTGTGAGCCTCCTTTGCCAAGTGTCGGACTCGTGGGCTTTGTTTGCATAGTGTCGGTCTCGTGAGCCTTTTGTGCGTAGTGTCGAACTCAAGGGCTGGATAACTCATGGGCTTATTTTACTTGATTTCGAATTCGTGTGCTTTATTTATTCAGTGTCAAACTCATGGGCTGTATAACTAGTGAAAGAGGATGAAATTCCAAGAGAAAATGTTTTTTTTTAATTTGCTGAAAATTAGTTTTGAATAATAATTGGCTGATATATCCAAAACAGAGTAATCTTTGCTCTACTAAAAGGTGGGTCTAACGTTTTATTCCTATCACTTCGTTTTAGTTTGTTTTGGGGTGTCTCAGACATTCCAAAGCTGACTTTCATCAAAATTTAATAAAGTTTGAATTCCTCCTTAAATGGTATGCTCTGTACTATTTCATAAGTGGTTTCTTGTTATCTTGCAAAGGTTAAAAGCCAAATCCTCATCTTTACCAGTACTATACCGTCCCTGTAATGCTGTCTTTAATAGATGGCCGGCGAGCCGTGGGGGCCGTGGGGGCTCGGGCCCCCACACTTTTTGTGCACCATACAAAGGAATACATAAGGTGTCATCACTTTGGGCCCCCACACTTTTTTTTAACCCGGAAGTACGTAAGTGGCACTAAAATAGAATAGCTTGTTAGCTCATGAAACCCGGAAGTGGGCCCCCACACTTTTCAAAACACTGCGCCGGCCCTGTAATAGGACGGTAGTGTTGGTGTTTTCTCTTTGTTGTATGTGTGTGTGTGTGTGTGTGTGTGTGTGTGTGTGTGTGTGCACAGATGCTGGTCCAGGTGCACTTGCTTGCGTAAAGTGCGTGTATGTATGTGTGTGTGAGTGAATCTGTCTGATTTTTTTTTTTTTTTCTGGGAGCTACTGCCAAAAGTATCTGTATGTATGCGTGTTTGCAGATGTAAAAGTTTGAAAATCATCCCTCGCTCTCCTTCAGACATTGGGTTATTCGAGGGCAGCGCATCCACGATAAGCTGCACAAAGGTCACCAAATGCCTTCGTCACGTTTGCTTGAGATTCTGACAGGTGGCTCGTTTGTATACAAGGTCTATTAAAAAGAAATTCCGTACAAGTTTCTATTAATTTCTCATCATGCAGTATACATAAATCGATAGCGTCATGTATAGATTAATTGAATTTATTGATGTCCTTTGGCGGATAAACCAATACTGTGAAAAGCCTAAGTCAATTAATTACACTGAACAAGGATAATGACATAGAGACTCGCATATTCATGTAATGTAGTAAAGTAATGCTAGGGTAATAATGATAGCAGGGCCCTCTGGAAGAGCAGTGGCAACACTGAAGAGGCTACCCTGGGTAACTAAGACCTTATACTATTATATCCAATATCATGTCGCCAAAACTTACAGAAGGGGTGATCACATCATATTAGTTATGTGGTACGTCATTAGTATGAAGGCAGCAACGTTTGATATTCGACTACTGTTGCCGAATGTTGTCCATACATACTTATTTAGCAAGTGACCTGTCAGCAATACCTATTTGTACATTGTGACACTGCGACAAAATCATTTCTGTAGAATACGCACCTTTCTCAGAACTCATTGGGATAGTTTTTGTCTTGCAATTTCATTTTATTTCCTAATTTTTTATCATATTTGATACGTTTGAATATTTAATGTGGGAGTATCGAGTTCATGGTCTTCCAACATGAATCATTCGTCGTCGTTGTTGTTGGTGTTGTTGTAATATTCGGCGGACCTTGTTAATGAGAGCATGTAAAGACATTCCTGAACACTATTCATAATATTCTTTTTAAGGCGAAGGAGCTTTCATTTCATTTCATTTCATTCATTTATTTATGCACGGCACATACTTCAGCCCCGAAGGCTGTTCTTCCGCAGGTCCGTGCGGATAAAATACAACATAGATATACATTTTATACAGAAATGAACAAAGAAACCAAACAAACAAAAACAAAACTCATACTTAAAAACCGAAAAAAACATATAGAAAAACATATAGAAAAAAAAAAACATAATAACATGTTGATGAAACTGCGGCACACATTTCGACAGAAACAAACATGATCAATCAAAGATAACCATGTACGATTATACAAGTGATCGCCGTAGTTTAAAAATGAAAGAGACAAAAACAATGAGAGTTCAGGAGAGAGAGAGAATGAGGGAGACAGACAGAAAGAGAAACAGAGAGAGAGAGAGAGAGAGAGAGGAGAGATAGGGAGACAGAATCACATTCAGAAGACAAAAGCTCCAACAATGAGATGCAAAGTGTGAGGGCCATTTTAGAATCACCCGTTTAGTACTATTTTAATAGGCCTGATGCAATTATAAGGTCTTCAATGCCTATGAAATTCTCCGTTTTATAGCATGTGTTTGTCACAATGATGTGTATGTGCACATATAGTTGTGCGTGGTTTAGAATCGACAGACATCATTTCAGGCAGTCACATGCATGTTAAAGGAGAGCTCCGGCTTTCAGGCTTTTTTTTTTTTCCATTTGAACATCCATAGATTGGTTATTCCAAGAACAGAGTTATGGCATTTTTCAAATAATAATTTCAACATTGATTACAAATCACAGTGAACAAGGATGATGACATATAGCAGCTCCACCACAATGGCCCGTATTCTACTGTAGACCAAGGTTTAAACCCATTTTAGACTCACCTATGGTTTAGCTAGACCAGAGGTTTAATTTTGTATTCTGCTAGCGAGGTTTACATAAACCCAGGTCTATCTCGGGTCTAAATTAAACCCGAAATAGTCTTTGGTCAAGCCACCATGGTGCCCTCTACGGAAGAAGAAATTCTCCCTCTCTGAGTACTTTTCTCTCCACAAATCCACTTAGATTTATTATTGACAGTGTATCAGCCACATGAGCGTGACTTTCTTGAATTTTGAATAGTTTTTACGGGTATTTATGTCGAATAAGGGCATGCTGTATTTTTGCTTGCGACGACTCGTGAAGCACTGTACATTTACTGTAGGGCCTACAGTTTGTGTACGTGTGCGACGCACATCACAGGATACATGGTAAGCGATATAGCGTAACACTACTGGCTAGCTAGCTAGCTTTGAGTGCTCAGCATATACCAGCAACAAGCCATCGCGCCGCGCCGGGGGCGGCACGGTTGCTGTGTGTGCTGGCATGGATGGGACATAGACATGGCTTTTTATGTCGATTGAATCGTGAATTCGGAATGGATTGGCGATTGATCAAACCAGGACTTTGAGGTAGGAAATTGAATAAAAGTTTTTCTCTTAAGATTGTCAGTTGATAAAAATGGAAACCATTCTAAAATTTAGAAATATATCTAGGCCTATATCATTATCAACCCTGTCTCGATATTAGAAGTAACAGTTAGATTTTACCTACCGTACCACACTAACCTAACTTTTAATAGATCTAACGTTAGTCCTAAAACGTTACAATACTAGTAATGTACTCTAGCTAGTCGCATAGGTTCTGCTAACGTTTAATAGTAGGACCCTACTCCTAGTCCTAACGTTAGTCCTACGATCTAGGTTCTCGATCTAGTCTATGCCAAATCGACCTCAGGTTCTACCCAGAGCGGGTTGATAGATAGAGTTGCGACACCGGAAGTTCGCGCTGATTGGTCAATCCCTCAAAATAGTTCCCCCTGGTCGTATGATGTCGATAAGACCTTAGAAAACCGCGCACCCTATTATGACGCAAACAATGCATTCATTGTTATTTTGCTCCGTGGCTCGCGCAAAGTAGAGTTACGCGCTCCGCGCATGGGTTTTGCGCGAGAGTGCAAAATAGCTTCCCCTCGTCGTCATAACAACAATAAAGACCAACAACCCGGGATTTTGAATTACAACAACAATTATAAAGGAGTGGGACTACATGATATTTCCGTCCTTACATTTTGACGTTCGCCCATCAACATCATCCAGGAGCGTTAAAACCACTTTGAAAATATTTCATCCTTACTGGTTGTTTGCAACCGTTTCCTTGACTTCGACAGGCAAGTATTCCTTTCTCTACGTCATTAAGTTTACATCATTTCCGTAAAAACACGACATTTTTCTCAACAAGTCACACTCCCGTCGCAAGCAACAATGGTATCTCACACTGCCGCTGGGTCCGGGTACTGCGCGCCTATGTGAAAACCCTGTAGAAATAATTCGTCGACATCGATGACCACGGGGAACTATTTGACGTGACCTTTGTACCCCAGTGTCGCAACTCTATCTATCAACCCGCTCTGGTTCTACCCTCTAGTCCTACATTGAGTTCTTGGTCTAGTCTTCAGGTTATTTTCATCGTAAAGTCTAGACTAACGTAGCTATTAGTACAGGTAGTATAGGTAGTATTTCTAACATTTAGATCCCGAGTCTCTTCTAAGTGTAAGTATAGTAAGGGTACTAGGTCTCGCGCAGGGACCTAATGATCGCGCATAGCGTAACTGCGTATAGCAAGCGATATTACGCGTAGGACTAAGCGCAAAATTTGCCGATACGCCCATGGAATAAACATACCTGACTTACCGCTCAACATGAGAAGGAAGCAGGTAAGACATTTTGATTTCCAACAAATTTTCCACTAAATTTCCAATTTTTTACCTTGTACAAACCTACCTTCCCATAAAATCTGTTCTAAGGATGTTGTAGCCTAGACGTGTCGTCTCGCTTGTCTCGTTCGTAGTCGATAGAATAGACCGGTTTACTAATGTATGCACAGATCTTTAATTTTGCACACGGCCGCAACCTCGGGCAAACAAAGGATGCGAGCCTGCAACGTCGGCTGCTGCAGCCGTCCCCGATACATCCCCACATGTAGACTTACGTGTATGTTGTGTACATGTGTAAGATGCATCAATTTCGACTTTACCTCGTGGCATTTCGTGTGGCTCTAAATCAATTCCCAACCTTAGATGAGGGAAAATTCTGCTGTGATCAAACGCAATTTGGACTATAGTTTCGATTTTATTGAATTTTGGCTTCGATTTTGTCTTCAGTAGTTCTGAAAATGGGTGGAAAACACTGCTGGTACGGAACATACAACAGTATTGACCGCATCACTTCAAACTTCAATGATTCTAAGCATTATGATTGATTGTGAAATCTAAACTAGACAACGAATCTCTCATAATCGATATGTTTCCAAGGATTTTTTTTATAAGTTAGACTCAGACTGATTAAACTTCATGAAATAGAATGGCGATTTTGACCTATTTTTCTATTAACAATAACAGTTAGGGCCTAGGGGCCTAGCCCTACATAGACTAGATCTAGAGTAGATCTAGACGTAGGCCTAGACCTAAAATTAAAAACAAAAACAATGATAGACCTAACCTCCCTGACATTCGCAGTAGGCAACATTTATTTCCCCCGTTGACTTATTCATCACGACCCAGGTCTGGTACGTTGGTTTGTTGAGGTATGTCCGGTCGGCCTAACCTCACTAAGGAAAACACGAAAAGGGCTCGTGTCCGAAACCTCGTTGAACTTCCAAACACTCCCATCCGCGAAAAGACGGTAGTCGTCAAATGACTGATATCCCTTTAGCTTTTACAGTCATAGTCAGTCCGATTGATGATCAGGTAGTTGAACACGTCAAAGAGTCCAAAATCTGTCAAAGTTGGATGTAAACCCAGCGAGCTTGTTAGGATCGGAGAACGAGCAGCCTACCAGAGCGAGCTTCTCCTGCAGTGACCGGCCGGTGTCCGCCCGGGAGAGGTCGGGATCGATGGGCAAATCCAAATCGGCTACGGCAGTTGCACTAGTTTGATGAGTTTCTCCTTGTTGTAGCCGCTTGTGCTCACACCTATATCCCTCAAATACTCAGTTAATTCCTTAACTGTCCAATTCTTCCATGGCTTGCTCGAACTTTGGCTAGAACTTGAAGCTGACGCCATCTCAAAGCAAGATTATAGCAAACAAAAGTTGTCGATAATCCGCAGCGAGTAATGATCGTAGACAATACACGCGTGAATGCAAAAACAGTGTGGCGCGCGCGTCCGCGCTTATTTCGCTTGCCCGACCTAGTTACAATCACTAGGGTCGCGTGGGGTTGACGTCATTATGCATATCATTAGTAAACCGGTCTATTCGTAATTTGTTCGATCGATCGTTTACCACGTGACGTCATCATACACAAGAACAATGTATGCTGCCAGCTACGCTGAAATACTGTTAATAAATGTTGTTTTAAGCCAAATTTTAACACAACGATTATAATATTACAAAGGAATAAATATTTCAGTCTATCGAAGTTGAAGTGTGATTTCAATTTGAATTTGCTTGTGATTTCTTGCGCTAACTTGTGATATATTTGTGACAGGGGAGGGCCATAATGATACTGAAGAAAACAAATTAGATGAGAGTGTGACAAATGGGTGACGAAAATGAGAGGGTGACGAATGGGTAAGCACACACACAAACACACACACACACACACACATACAAAGTATATGTTCATATTTTACTTTTTTCCATTTTATATTACGTGTATATTATTGGTTAAAGTGATTAGAAATATTGTAAGAAAACTTTATAAATGAAAATCATTAACGATTATGAAAATATCAATGATAAAAATAATGATAATAAGAATGATAAAACGATGATGGTGGTGGAAGTGATAATAATAATAATGAAAATGATAATGATGATGATGATTATGATGATCGATGATGGTGGTGGTGATAATAGTAATAATGATGATAATAATAATAACAATAATAATAATAATAATGATAATAATATAATAACACATATAATAACACATATAATAATAATAATAACAATAATATACACAAGTTAGGTAAAACTGCTGTTGCTTATAACAGGGACAAATTTAATATCAAGTGAAAAAATATTCTACGAAAGCCGGAGCACGTTACAGCCGCAGAGGGGCAGACACTTTCACGCATGAAACTACAGAGGGCAGCTGCGCGATCTTTACATACCCCGAGAAATTGAACGCATAAAAAAAAGTCCGACATACAAACGGCGACAGCGCACTACTCCGTCATCGTATCATCAGGAGATTCTGGGAGGTGATTTTTCTGCTTTTTCGTGATATTCATTGAGAAATTCAGGTACGATTATAGAATAACTTCTATTATAAGAGCATTTCAAATTTACGTGCGCGATATCTAGACCCCTCAACCATACCAGGTACTAGATCTAGTACGTAGTAGGCGTTAATCTCGTGTGTACACGCATGTGGCCGGCAAGCTAGCTGCAGGCAGCTGCTGTTGTATCCAGCCAGCCACTCATTTTGTGCCATTGGCATTGATCTGTGTGCTGGTAGGGCCTATACCCTTACCAGTCATCGTAATAGACTCGATTTAAACTCGAAATAAACCTCCTCCAGGGTAGGTTTAATTTAAACCCAATTTAGACCGCAGCTGGACTTAGTAGAATACAAATTAAACCTGGGTTTAAACCTGGGTCTAAACTGGTGGTTTAAACTCAGGTTTAAACCTCAAAAACCCACTTTAGACCCAGGCGTGGGTTTAAACTCGGGTCTAAGTTTTTAGCAGAATACGGGCCTTAGTGTTCTTACATCACGCGTATGGCAAGAAGCTAGCAAAAGTGAACACATCAATGGGCCGAATGCATAAAACAAGCAATTGCTTGTAAGCAAATGCTTCAAGCAAAAGCACAAGCTCGTCCAGCAAAAGGGCTAGCTCAAGTAATTGCTTAAATCCATATGCATAAACTTTTGCTTGTGCTTATACCGTTTGCTTGTCCCGCACAAGCAATTGCTTGCGTTTTCAACAAAAAGGACGTCACGCCTGTGAGAACACAAGAACAAAGGCAAGTGTGACAGCATGAATTTGAAAGGGCATGTGTGTACGGAAACATTTCCTGACATAGCAAAGGAGCTATGAAATGACACTCATAAATGCACACCCTGACCCACACACACATCTATACACACACACGTACTGGCTGATTCCCATCACTGCTATAGTAGCCCGGATGTTCCAGATCGCACGTGGAGTGAGGTCTCCTTCCTCTCCACCGAAGTCAGACATCCTACCTGTTTTTCATCACATTTTGCGTGCTAACCACTGGACATTCCCGTTCTTGAAACAAAAAGTTTCTCACACCACTTAGGAGTAATTTCTTCTAGATTTATACCACTCCTGCACAAGTGTGGTCTTTCTTTTTTTAATATGAAAAATGATACTTAAAAGGGAACGTCCCAGTTAAGCAAAAGCTCAAGCTCATTTTACAGAGCTTGGAAAATCGTAAGCAATTGCTAGCAAGAGCAAGCAAAAGGTATGCTTTATGCATACGTTTATAAGCAAATGCTTGGTCTCTAAGCAATTGCTTGCAGGCATCAAGCAATTGCTTGTGCTTGCTAGCAAAAGCTTCTGCTCGCAAGCAATTGCTTGTTTTTATGCATACGGATTCAAGCAAAAGGCTAGCACAAGCAATTGCTAGCGTTTATGCATTAGGCCCAATGTTTTGTAAAATCGGAATGACAACAATCCTGTAACCTGAAAAATGCAACAATGGGGGCGCACTGCCGTATATGACAGGGCATCGACGTGACTCACATCAGTAGCTGTGACAAGTCATGCACTTTTTATGGGGATGAAAATGAACTCATCGCGTATTAAAGCAGATAAAGTATTCAGATAGAAATGAAACAACTTTCGCCAATCCTAAAAAGCAAGAAAAGAAAAAGAAATGCTCCACAATCACAGGAAAACGTTATATCTTCCTTGGAATCCTGGCAGCTGGTTCTATAGAACATCAGGTCCATTTGCATGCATATAAACGGGCAGTGAAGTCAAGGTCATATAATTCTCAAGCTTGTTATAGGATTGAAGGTAAGAATTTGTGCTTCTCAGTTTAAAAAGTTTGTCCTATGCATTGAGCACAGAAACATGCAATGACCATTTAAAAACAAAACAGGGTATTTCTTTGAGCTTCCATCTAACAGTTACTTCTCTTGGTGGTACATTTTTGCCTAGTTTATGGGCTCTCTGGTTAATGCAATGCAATGGAAATATACTGAGTTCCAGATTTCTGATGAATGTTATCGATGTACACGAATGTAACACGGATACCATCCTTTGTGGCATTCAGTAGAAAACTGTTACATCTTCAACATTCATCAGAAAGGCTTCATGGAATTTCCATTATAAGATGTGTCCTGGTACATCTGGTAAATCGAGCAAAGTGTCGTTGAAAAACGTCAACGCATACTCGTGGTTAAGACGTATATGGCACGTGCAACGTGTTTCTTCAAACACGTTTACATCATCAACTAATATCGATCATTATTTTACTTAGGAGGGGGTACTTCCGAAACCTCTCATTTTTATCACTTGGCTAGAAACCTGGGGGAAAGGTTGGAAAAGACGTTGACCCGTTCACTGCCACGATTAACAAACGTTGGCTTTAGTTTATCTGGTCCGTTTCATATCATCTATCTCGACATGTTTTGAGAAACGCACACCTGGCACACACAAATTGTCACGCGATCACTCCCTTGTCTGAACGAGTCTCGAGAACAGGAACCTAGGTTTGGAAGTCTTCTCCCACCCCCGCCCTCTCTCTCTCTCTCTCCCTCTCTCTCCATCTCTGTCTTGAAGAGCAAAATGAAATTACGAATTCCATTCCATTCCATTAAAAATAGTAGTGCTTAGGCAGGAATGTCTTACATACTCTTATCCACAAGTTCCGCTGGAATATTACAACAACAACGATAACAAGAACAAGAATAAAAACAACGACATACTGTGTCGGAAAACCATGAACACGATGCTCCCACATAAAGCATCCAAATGTATCAAATATTATTATTAATAATGAAGTAAAATGAAATTGGAAGATACAAACTACCCTAACGATTTCTAACAGTGGTGCGTACTCTATCGAGTTCGGTCACATTTTGGTATTAAATCAATCGTGTGTGATTTTGTCGCAGTGCAATGTCACGAGTACAAAATTAGTAATGCTAAAAAATAAGCATGTGAAACAGTTGGCAATCGTTAGTCGAAACCAAGACGAGGTTGCCTTTATACCAATGACATACCATACACCACGTTATTAATGTAATGTGATCACCCCTTCTGTATTTGGTAATTATGTGGAATCAAGCACAGGGATGTGGTATAACAGATGATAACGCGCACCAGGAGTGTAAGGAATTATGACGACAATAGTTATAGTGTTCTCCCATAAATCGCTCATATGGCAGGAAAGTTGCAAGAGTGAGCACATCAATGTTTTGCAAAATCAGAATGACAAAACTCCTGAAACCTGAAAATTGCAAAAGTGGGGCGCACTGCTGTATACGACACCTTCGTTACACGTAACACGGACACCATCCTTCGTGACATTCAGTAGGAAACCGTTTCATCTCCAACTGTACACTTACATTCATCAGAAAGGCAGGAAAGGTTATATTCTTTCCTGCTTCATGAAAATTGCATCATAGGATTCTATAATGTGCTGGTATATCAAGTACATCAATTAAAATGTCGTTCGAAAACGCCAACTCATACTAGTAGTTAAAAAACGTATTTGGCACGTGCAACGTTTTTCTTCAGACGCGTTTACATCATCAACTAATATCGATCATTTGCTTGGGAGGGGGTACATCCGAAACCTCTCATTTTTATCACATTGCTAGAAACCTGGGGGAAAGGTTAGAAAAGACGTTGACCCGTTAACTGCCACGATTAACAAACATTGGTTCTAGTTTTATCTGGTCCGTTTCATATCATATTATCTCGACATGTTTTGAGAAACGCACACCTGGCACACACAAATTGTCACGCGATCACCTCCCTTGTCTGAACGCGTCTCAGGAACAAGACTTGCACCCAGGTTTGAAAGGCATCTCTCCTCCCTCTCTCTCTCTCTCTCTCTGTCTTTAAGAGCAAAATGAAATCATCTATCCCATAAGTGATAGCAAAATAATATCACAATTTTGAGAATACAGTCAAATTCTGACAACGTTGAGGAGGAAACGTGTAGGAAATTGTTTGATACCTGGACTTTATTCTATGTGTACGATTTACATATCGACATGCATCAGTATTATGAATGCGTTTGTATAGCGGGACAAACTGCAAGAAAATTACTGAACCGGGGTTTCAAGGTTTCAGTTTATATTTATAACTCCCGAAGCGGGATCTCATGTGCAAGAAAATATACTCGACGATGTGCTGAATTTGCATTTCGGGGGTAGAATCAATGATACGAAGGTAACGATGTTGAGAGTGAATATAGACTCCTAGATTGTATTGTAAGGTGTTATATCTAACATCGTTTATTTAGCTTAAAGTGAGATTATGAGTATTTACTCTACAACTAGAGTGCAGATGCAAATGTTGTTGGAATATGAATAATGAGTATAAGTGGTTTACCTTTATGTTCAGCTCCATATCCGTATGATTTGTGAGTATGAAGCCAAGTCACTGAGAGTAAACGAGTGATTACACATGTTTTTATTTATACGAAATTCTATGTTTTGCATGAACACAAATTAGGCAAAATATGCACAATACATCTGAGTAAGAATGTTAACTAAAGTGCTCAGATTAATTTGCATATTATGTAGATGAGCACGATAAGTCAGTGCATTATACAAAACTGCAAGTAAAATAGATGTGTACATTTTTCAGCCATAGTAGCAAGCTCTAAGCACTGTTCGCTGTGTAACGGAAAAATGACGATTCATTCTTCGTTCATCAATGTGTGACAGAGATATAAATCCAAGTGCAGCTGATTGCAACTGATTGACAATTTGTCAATCAGTTGCAATATAGTATAGTTTCATTATAGTATAGTTTCAAGTATAACCAAGCTATCAATCAGTCCCCTATGTCATGTTCCACATTGTACATTCTGTTGAAAAAGTGAAAATGAAGTTTGAATTTGAATTTAAATTTGAAATAGCTGGGCTGAAACTCGGGTTTCCTGTTCTTCGACTATTCAAACTCAACTATTAAACCTACTTCTGTTTAGGTTAGAAGCCCAAAGTTACATATCTCGTAAATTGCAAATCAATCAAATCGTTCGAATTGATTTGATTTGTACTCGCTCATATGTTATCATAGTACAAGTACACACATTGATTGGTAACATATATTATATACATATCAAAGAAATAGTGTCCTTTTGCTTTATAATTCTAAACAAGTCATATTAGCAATACAATGAATAATACAGGAGGACATTTCTATAGGATGGGAATAAAGCACGCTAGAATTGAGCTGATTCCAATTCAATTGAAAGGGCAAGTTATATCTCCCTCTTTCGCATAAATGGTGAACTGCATGCACATACGCATGAGCCCTACAAACAATATGCATCTATTCAATTTCATGAAATTCTTCCGTCGAGATGTTTTCAATGCAACTGATTGACAAATTTGTCAATCAGTTGCAATATACATCTAGTATAGTTTCAAGTATAACCAAGCTATCAATCAGTCCCTTATGTCATGTTCCACATAGCATTATTTGATATACCCGTATACGCTGACTTCATTTAATTCACATAATAATTGGTTAGAGGTATGTATGATACATGTGCAGGTTTTTAGGTATTTAGAATGCCAAATCATGACTACTTTGGAGTAAAAACCCAAAGTTCTCAAAATGGACAGGAAGAGAGATAATCTCCACTGTACCTGGAAACAAGACAGTATTGTTACGTCAAAGCTTTCGAATCTTGTCTCTTCGCACCATTCGTCCGGGGGCCATGACAGGTGAATGTGTGTATATTATTCAGCGAAGATGTCACGATGGCCTAGAAGCTCCGCCCATTTGGGCGTGGCACCCGTAGTCAAACGACCAATGGCGACAGAGTGATGAATGCATCATGTCCAATGATGATGGTCCAATCAGGGAGGTGGGAACCTCCCTGGTCCAATAGATCTCTCGTGGTGATTGTACAACAATCTTATCCGAGACTCCTTCTTCAAATAAGATATCGATGGGGGTACGTTATGGTCAATGACACGCTTCATATTCTTATCTCACCGAGGCACGTGTCAAAAATGTACTTTAGCACTGCCCTATACCCATCTAAACTTACAACATTTTATTACACACACATGCTTATAGCACATTGTGTCGAATAATCCCCTCTAATAGAAATATTACCCATAGAACTATAGAATATAAACCTATATTGGGATATAATTATTCATTTACAATCATCTTGTATTTCGCAACACATCAAACACGTTTTTACCACAAGTGAATCACTCTTCAGTGGACACGAATGATTTAATTCATGGCATATTTTAGTGCATATCAATCACTTTTTCGTTGTTGGAAAAAAGAGTTCCTGTATCTTTCGCCCTGTATTTTTTAGCCATGAATAAGAGAAAAATTTGATATTAAAAAGATAGTGACAGTGGAATTGAAATGAATATTGTATTCATGAGAGGGCCTGTCTCATTGGCGGAGACGTCGTGCAGTGACTGTCGCGGCAGATCAGTCACGGCGACTCTAGTGACTCTAGATAAAATGCATCCCACCCCCCCCCCCCCCCCTCTCCCCGGCGACTCCGGGGCGACGTCCGCGACGTCTCCAGACAAACTGTTAAAGGAATGACATAGTATTGGTGGAGATGAAGATTTGGCTGTTAACATTTTGCAAGAGACCAAGAAACCACTTATGAAATAATGCAGAGCATACCATTCAAAGAGGAATTCAAAGTTTTTAGATGAAATTCGATTTTGGAATGGCTGAGACATCCAAAAATAGTAAAACAAAGCGATCCTAATAAAAGGTGAGTCCCACCTATTATTAGGATTGCTCAGCCATTTCAGAACCAATTTTCATCAAATAACTGCTGAATCCCTCGTGGAATCACATGTTCTTTCATATTTCATATGAGGTTTCTCATTATGCCACCAAAAATGTTAGAAACCTGAAGTTATGCCTCAGCCAAAAACTATACGACCCCTTTAACCATATTTTTTTTCTCTAGTCGAATTGCTGGTTGAACCATTTATCTTCTTCAACTTCTCTAGCATTGACTGCTACAGTAAAGTGCGATGAACTTTCTAAACACCTCTGTCATCCTTTCTTCTTCTTGCCCTCCCTATACTGCTCTTGGATAGCATGGATAGGATAAAATTTAACGAGGAAAATGGAGTAGACTTTTTTTTTTAAGAACGGAGAGAGGACATACACAACCCATGAAGGCTTGCATACATAGTGTATAGTGTTCATGTATTCTTTGTTTTTCATCTCCATAAGTCTAAAATGTAAGGTCCAATCAGCAGTGCTGCATCCAAACAACACAACGACAATCTAGTAATATTCCTTGATGATGCATGATGCCAACGCCCCAACATTAACCACCCAATGACAATGCATCAATTTAAAGGCAAACTGACACACAATGATCACACATAGTCCCGCAAAAAGAAGCAAATAAGATAGAAATAAACAACAAACAAGGCGTTTAAAATATTCATGTTGTCAGTTTCGATGTAGTCGATTTTTTCCCAGGTGTCAATTAACCTTCCCTGCTATGCTCGCTTGTAGGCCTATACAGTGCCTAATGTTCCTGTATATTCCTTCTCGTGAAGCTCAAGTTCAAATTTTAGAATGAACAGGTAGACCTATACTGCAAAATAAGTAATCTTCATCCTAAATTCCAATATATTAAAAACTAAATGAAAAAGACACACATAAGCCATGTTCAGACGTATTTCTAGTCGTAGTAAAATTTTATGGAGCAGCAATTGGAATTAAATTTATGCTTATCTTACCGCGACCTGTGTTCACACGACGGTCGTGGGAAGAAACTCCCAACAATTTACCACGGACTTCGTAGGGATCACCGTGGAGGGTCGGTGTAACTTCCGAAAGTGGTAGCGCCGCGCACGTCGACCATACCATTTTTTTTTTTTTTTTTTTACCGCGGCATTTATCTTCTCCTTTCTTGTTGATGATAATTTCTGAGCGCTAGCTTCTCCGTCGCCATCGACTAGGTTAGAATTGTACTGCACGCGCACGTGTACTCGCATTAATTTAACTCCGGAAGTTCTACCTAGGTCGTATGAGGTTTGTAAGGTCATGGATACCCCGAGGGCTTGTCCGCACAGGCAATTTACTCCGACCGGCTAGTCGTGGTAGCGAGATACTCCTGAAAAAACTCAGGAGTATCTTGGTCGTGGTAAGTTCCCCCGACCGGAGGAAGTTACCACGACCTTGTTAATTCAGACGGGCACCACTCCGACCTTTCCTCCGACCTTCCTCTGACCAAGCTTCCTCCGACCCTTCCTCCGAAGTTGCTCCGACCAAAACTGCTTCAGTCTGAACGCAGCTATACACAGCCCCAAACTAACTAAGTTCATTTTTTTTTAAATTGAATGCAGTTATTTACAACATGGTTGCCTAATCACGAATTTGAATGACCGATGAGATTCCGTCGTCAGCTTAAGATGACTTTGAATGTTCATTGCTGAAATGCGTGCTCCTTTCTTAAATTTGAATACTCCGATTGTGAATTTGAATGCTCCGATAGTGAATTTGAATGCTCCGATAGTGAATTCGAATGACCGGATTTTGAATTTGATTGCTGATTCAATGCTGTGCGAGACTGGAATGCGTTTGAATGCTCGGTATAGGTACTTGAATGACAGAAGTATGAAATTGACCGAGAAAACCTATACATCTGGAGATGGAGCTATCCCTTGGCAAGACAAGGTGGTTGGGCATTCTCCAATAATAATAATGATAATGATAACAATAAATAATAATAATAGTGATAATAATAATGATAATAATAATAATAATAATAATAATAATAATGATAATAATAACAATAATGATAATAATAATAATAATAGTGATAATAATAACAATAATGATAATAATAATAATGATAAGGTCTTATTTACCCAGGGTAGCCTCTTCAGTGTTGCCACTGCTCTACCAGAGGGCCCTGCCATTATAATTACCCCAGCGTTGCCAGGTACCCATTTATACACCTGTGTCGAGAGGGACATGGTGGGTAAAACATCTTGTCCAAGGACGTAAGCGCTGGGCAGGATTTGAACTCGGGTCCTCCGAGCGGGAGTCGGGAGTCTTATCCACTATGCCACAGCGCCCCCAAGGCAGTACAAGGAGTAGCTGCAGTAGCAGGGTCAAGTGCCAAGACGAAGACCTTGACTGGGATATATCTGACTTGGTCCAGGATCGAGTGAAGGTGACTCGATGGTGCAAACACGCGGAGGAAGTTTCGAGACTTTTCGGACTGACTATATATACTTGACGTCTTAACCGCATCAATAACACATTCAAGCGCATGGATATCGTAGTGCCGATTTTCAAATGCAACATACTAAAAAGTACACGAAAACAAAGACGATCTCCACTAAATTTTAAGCGAGATAGTGAATACTAGATGAGTATATAACAAGCCCGGTTGATATACTGCATACCCCTCTGTGGCAAACCATTCTCAACAAATGAAAAGTGTGCCAAAGTATGTTGAAGTAGTGTGTCATATGCGATTAAATTACTCTAGATCATTGATCTCCAAGAGCGACTCATGGCATAGCATATTATTATGATGGAAGTGTAATACACGCAGTGCCTCTACACTCATCCATCCATTTCTAATGCAAAAATGTAGAAAGAATTATGGTTCACTGATGATAGGGAAAGATTCTGCAATTCACTATCAATACGTAGGAAGCCTAACTACAATCATTTAGCTTTCCACCAATGAAAATATTGATAGGAATAGTATAATGTTCTATCTCACACGCATGGAAGGGAGTTTATAAGGTCATCATTTCGCTTTAGCATAAATTATCAAGAAGTGATTGGACATTAGCGAATCACAATGATCAAAGTCGAGTCAGTGAGAACATCAGATTCTGATTGACTTTTAACGACCTGGGACCATAGATGGCGCCCTGCTGGTAATCACAAGGGTGTTACGAGTATTTGCCGCAGTCCGTGAAAAGACTCTGGAAGTCTCTAAAACCTACTGTATCCTCACTGTCCTGAGTAGCTCCATATCGATGTGTTGTTGTTTTTTTTTTCTTCAATCTGTTAAAGTCCATTGTACACGTAAAATTTCAATCATGGTTGAATGCACACAGTGTATGCCTTATTGTGTTTGAAAAAAGAAATACTGCATTTCATGTATATGCAATGCAGAAAATGCTGAAAGATAATGAATTGAGTTGATTTTTTTTTTAAGTGGATCAAAATAATTTCCTAGAAGTGTCGGTCTTCGAAAGCGAATGATTCACCAAAGATTTCAAAATACTTTTCAAAAGCTTGACAGAATGTAACATCTTCACACACGGAAATATGTGAACACGATGACAATATTCTTTGAAGTGCGCTGGTGGAAATGAGGTCGATTACAAAAGTAGAGGAGAGCTAGCAAGATCCCACCGGTGACCCCACCAAATGAAAGGTATAATATGTTTTTCCTCAGACGAGTATGCCATAATTTTGATTAAAGTAGTCAGAGTATGACATGAAAAGACCATTGGTGGGAAGACAAATTTTAACTTTATTTATAATGCATATGTTTCTTGAGAAAGTACGACATAATATGGTGTTAATAATATGTAAATTCCAGGTATGTCATTTATTAAATATAGGTTTTCCCGTCCAATTTTATCAGATTTGCATGCGATTTAACGATGCGATCTTTTAAGTTCGAGTGAACTTGAATAATTACCAAGATCGACATTTAAAAATGTAACTAGTTCATTCAATTGAATTTCATCAGCATGCGATTTCATGAGTTTCTCACACAAGGGTGCAAAAGGGGCATTCGAATTAGATATGCAAGTACAACGCATTCAAATTCGCATCAGCACCGCCGTGGAGACCGTTAAGGAATTCAAATTCACAATAAGGCAAACAATTACAAAGTATGGACAGGTTTTTGTTTTCTTGTTTTTTTGTTTTTTGTTTTTGTTTTTTTTTTTTTGTCGTTGTTGCTTTTATTCTTTGTACTTACCAAGCTGTTGTGGCTGTTTGAATATGCAATCTTTACACACCTTGAAATGTGATTTTTGACTCATACTACCTAATAACTCGTATATCCCCACTTTCAAACACATACATTTACACTTCCTTTGCTATACATTACAGAGTATGCCTGAACATCTCGAATACGGACAGAATTAGTGGATGAAGTATGACCTTGACAACCACAAAAACTGGCGATATAACCCTATGGTGAAATAGGACTGGTCTATACAGCTGAGCCGACTGCGGCAACTTGTGACATGGACACATATCAGTGACCAAAATCGCTATAATTTGAACGCCTTTTTTATTCATTCGAATGCAAATCGGATGAAATTTGGCGGGTAAACCTATATTAAACAAAGGAATTTGACTGAAGAGACTTCTTCTATACCTGAGTCGACCAAGAGAATATTCCTTAGTAGAATTTCCAGGGTATTACTAGAGAACATGATTTTTTTTTTACTGTTTTTTTTTTATTTTTTTTTTTTGGGGGGGGGGGATTTATGGACACTTCATTTGCTCTTTGCACTAAAGGAGTCTCATCAAGTCAATATTCAAAGTATTAATCAGTACATCAGGGTTAGAGCTGCATGAAAACACATTAATGTCGTCAGCGAATAATAAATAAGAAAATGTATTTGATGAATTCGATATATCGTTAATGTAAAGAAGAATAAGGGTCCAAGTAAGATTCCTTCCAAGTAAGATTCTCATCCATTCAATGAGACATTCATTGTTCTTTCATGTCACACGCAAACTCGGAGAGAGTGCAATTTGTCATCAATGTCTTTAAAGTTCATGTGCTCAATCATGTTTGATATTCATCAACATAATTAGGTATCAATGGAAAGAGGAGGAATCTCACAAACAATATTGTTCTCTCCATAGCTGACAATTATGAAATTGCAGCTCACCAAAATTAGATTAACTTTTTCTGTTTTTGATACGCACTGCATAACCATTTAAATCATTCTTCACGATTAGTAAGGTATCTCCTGCACCACTCTGAGGCCTTTCCTCTGATAGCATGATAAGATAATTCATTGAGAAGTACGTCATGGTCGATGGTATCAAAGGCCTTGGAGAAGTCTAGGGAACTCCAATTGTATCAGAGTATGATGAAATTTATCAATGGCTTTTGAAACTTTGTCAAGGAAGGTAAGCATTTCATGGGGTGTATTTTGTTTTTGTCGAAAACCAAATTGATAATTGAAAATTATTTTATGAGGGTCTACAAACTTCAAGAGCCTTGAATAATTTCGAAATATTTCGATAATTTCGAAATAGAGGTAAGTAAGGATATAAGTCTATAATTACGAACATCTTCTCTATCCCCTTTATCACGTTTATCCCCTTTCTTTCTCATTATCCCCTTTCTTGTCAATTGGAAATACTTTGGAATCTTTCATAGCCATATGGACAATATTGAACACATCGTAGGCCTACCAACAGATCAACAATAATCTTATAATCCACAATAATTCTAAAAAGAACATCATCAATGCCGTCGCATGCCCAGCGCTTTTTGTTTTTGTTTCGTTTTACATTCCTATACGATATCCAATATTTAGTTTGCTATATAAGGGAATTAAAAACTAAAATAAGAGCTAAGATTAGGGGTTGGTTAAAAAAAAAAAGAAAATCGGGGGGGGGGGGAGGAAACGTCTTGTGAGTCCGTGGAATATTTTGGGCAAGATGGCTTTTCCTATTATAGATATTGATAGAAAATATTTGCTGTCAATGTAGCGCCATCAACTACAAAATTATTACATTTGAATGAAGTGATGCGGGGGTTATCCTTATTCTTGTTTGATTTATTAAATGTTTACGTTTTTCATAATGTAATATTTGCGAGAGGGCATTCTTATACTTGTTGTAGGATTCCTGAGTACGTTTAATTTTGTCAACATAATACAAATTATTCTTGGCACTTAATGATCGCAGCAAAGACTCATACGTACCCATGGGAGTCTAGGGGATCTTTTGTAATTTCTAGGGTTTTTTTTAACAACAGGTCGATGCTTATAATGATATGAAAGTAACAATTAGCAAATCATAAGTTTCGTTTGTATCCTCAGTATTATACACGTCAGACCAATCTCCTCTGCTAAGGTTATTTTTGTAATCAAGCTATTTTATCAGGCGTTACCTTCCTAAACGTTACCACAGGGGCATTTAAAGTAATCTCATGATTTAGGGGAATATAAGTGAAAATAGGATAACGATCTGAGAAATCTGATAAAACAGTACCGTAGAGGGATAAAAGATTAATGTACAAAATCATCAAAATTTCGGGGTCATCCCACGAGAACGACAGCCACGAGTCATACGGTCTACGAGACCGACATCAAAAATTGGTCCATGAGTCATGCAGCCCATGAGTTCGACACCACACACAAAAGGCTCACGAGACCGACACTAGAAAAGAAAGCCCACGAGACCGACACTACACAATAAAGGCTTACGAGACCGACAGTACGCAAAAGAGGCTCACGAGACCGACACTAGGCAAAGAAGACTCACAAGACTGACGCTAGGCAAAGAAGGCTCACGAGACCGACACTAGGCAAAAAAAAAGCCCACGAGACCGACGCTAGGCAAAGAAGGCTCACGAGACCGACAGGATGAACAGCGCCATTACATGTCAGTTACATGTACAGGGTGTTCAATGAAGGGGAATATTACATACTGGCAGGTGCATTTTCGTCACGCTATCGAGCGAGAGATTGTAACTATTTAAATTGAACAGCACCATATACATATCAACGACATCAAGTAACTATGTATTTCTACACGTGTGGCTTTTAGATGGAAGTTCTGTCATACTACGGGGAGCGACATTGTTACAAATTTAGCTCTTTTTTTTAAGTAAAATTGTCCTCTTCATGGGGACCCCCCCCCCCCCAAAAAAAAAGTATAAAAAATAATAGAGAACGTTAAGAACGATGTATGGTTTGTTTTTAGATGGCATAGTGCTATTTTTAATAGGCTTTCCCAATGTTTTATTTCTAGATAGACGATGGACAGGATGTAAGATTTTTTTCGCCCTTTTCTTTCTCGCTTCATGAGTTAACATTAAGTAGGCCTTATTGGATATCCTATCCGCCTGCTTAGAGTTCAATTTGTATTTTTTCTGTAACTATAATGTACGACATTTCAAAGGATGAAAACGTTTTATATCGCAGTAATTCACCTTGATTTGTGGCTTGTAGTTGTAAAATTATTCTCCTCAAAACGGTACATTTTTCATGAAATAGAATAGCTGTTTTCATGGATGCATCTTCTTTTTCCGAATCCTTAAAGCTACCGTAACAGGCGATTATATCATTTCTGTTAAATTGTACTAAATCAGCACCTTTGCAGATGACTACTCCCCTTTCATATCATGTAAAGAAATTGTGCACTGCAACATTGACTGACCATTTTGTGAAATATTTTCTTGTAAACTTCATTTCACACCTGGGTATTCTAGTTGGTTGATCTGGATGTCCACATCATTTTATTTTTTTTTTTTCTCTAAGCAGGTGTATACCGGTATAATAGTTTTGCGGAAAGGAAAATGAGGGTGTTTTGGCATTTTCGAAATTAATGTTGAAACATCCATGCACTCTTACTGAATTTTTTTTTATTTTTCACAAACACTCAAACACGCAAACACAATTAAAAATCTTGAACAGTTCAGGGGTGAGGGAGGGCAATTGACGGGGTAATCCCCTGGCAACTCTCCTTTTCCATCTCTTATATCTTCCTTATGCCATTATCTGGACACCCTATACAATTAATTGGTCTGTAAGTGGAGCTATTCATCCTGTCGGTCTCGTGGGCCTTCTTTGCCTAGTGTCGGTCTCGTGAGCCTCTTTGTCTTGTGTCGGTCTCGTAAGCTTTGTCTGCCTAGTGTCGGTCTCGTGAGCCTTTTGTGTGTAGTGTCGAACTCATGGGCTGTATAACTCGTGGGCTTATTTTACTTGATGTCGAACTCGTGGGCTTTATTTACTCAGTGTCGAACTCATGGGCTGTATAACTAGTGGGCTGTATGACTCGTGGGCTGTATGACTTGTGAGCTGTATGTCTTGTGGGCTGTATGACTCATGGGTGTCGGTCTCGTGACGTGCACCCAATTTTTCTTTTCAATGAGAGTTGCTGAATGATTGGTTACTCGAGTAGGTTTGGTCATTAGAGGTAGAAAAGATGTAGACATCATAATATCAATAACAACAACAAAAGAAGACTGGGCAGTATTGCTGTTTGAAAAGTAGATAGGTCAACATTAAAGTTGTCCATTAGTCTTTACTATTAGGTATTGGATTATATGATAAAGATTGTCAGTAATTAAGAAAATCTTCGGTATTTGAATCAGGAGGTCTAAACATAATCAACACAAGCAGGCCTATTTTACATTATGGGGGACCTTAATTTCTATCAAAAGTGATTAAACAACTCCATTCATGCAATCTAATCTACTATGAATGACGTTATCCAAGTTTTGCTTTGAGTATAAAGCAACAGTACTCCTCTGCCCACTCTGTTACCTCTGCTGTTTTCTATTAAAGTAATCATAACTTGGGAGCGAGTATGTTTAGAAATAGAACCCTTGGTATAATTCACGCTTCTCTAAGACCTACTATAAAAAAAAAAAAGGTGAATCATGAGTGTCATCCAAAAAACAACAAAATCTATCAAAATTACAATTCAAACTCTTTATATTTATGAAAGTATCATTAATTCCAGTTTTAAAAAAAAGTTTAATTGATTTATTGTGTAACACTTCGATTTTGGGTACTGTTTACCGTTATCCTCCGTAAAATTTACATTTTTTTTTTCATATGAATCAAAATCATAATCTACATAATACTCTCTATTGATCGGATCGTCAGTTGCGTGCGTTTTCGAATCATGTCTGAACAGTTCAAAACACTCATATTGAATGAATTACAAGCAAAGTTTTCAACAAAAGTCATCTAAAGATTTAACAAAAAATAAATAACAATGTTGAGTTTCTGCGAGAACCGTAAGGTTTTTTGTTTGTCTGTTTGTCTGTTTGTCTGTTTGTCTGTTTGTCTGTCTGTTTGTTTGTTTGTTTGTTTGTTTGTGTGTTTGTTTGTTTGTTTGTTTGTTTGTTTGTTTAGGATGGACCAGATACAGACTCGAAGAGCAGAGAGGAGAAGGGAAGAACGGAAGTAGTACAGGAAGAAAAGAAGTGGAAGTAGAAGAAGGTGAAAAAGAATGAAGGAGAAGAAATAAGGGACGAGAATTACAAGAGAATAAAGTATTGACATAAGCAAGGACGATACTGAAACAAAGATGATATATCACAATAGACATTACGATTCACTTCTCAAGGGGACAGCAAAAGGAAAAAGAAGACAGAGCCTAAAGTTTTAGTAAACGTTGCTCTCCGGCCCCTCCGTTTTTGTTTTTTTGTTTTGTTTTGTTTTGTTTTGTTTGTTTGTTTTTTTTTTTTTTGTGTGTGTGTGTGTGTGTGTGTGTGTGTGTGTGTGATTGATATTATAAAGATCTATGTTCGTTTGTAGCTTGTTTGGGTTTTTTTTTCCCTGTCATTAACTATGCATGGAGAAATTTCACGTGACATGGATTTTCAAAGATCAGCGGAAAAGGCTGCAGATATCAGTGGATATGCACTGGTTTGTTTACCTTGATCTAATTGATCATTGCGACGGGGCATATAAGATAAACGCTGCCTCTAATTCGAAACCTTATTTGAGCTTATCTGGAAACGTTTATGAGAGTGTCAACCCGGACGATTTCTGACAAAACCAAGTGTCATGAATGAATGTAGTTTTGCCATATTGGTACCGAAGTATATGATACACATGCGTTTCTCTTCTGCAGACCAATATGTTATGAATCATCTGTACAGCATACTTCAAAATATTTTTCAAGAGTCGCTGATAATTGCTTTGTAATTGATATGATAAAAACATGTCAATCACTTAAACGAGGAAGGGGAATAATTTACACTTTGAACTTGAATATCTCGCCTCACTTGTTGAGAGGTGCCTATAGTTTTTGACAGACAGCTTACCTACAGTTATCAACAACAGATAAACTTTCAAATTCCGTTAAAAAATGCAAACTGCTGGTTCAGCACATTGTTTTATATCGGAAGAGTGCTGACTGGTTGTTGTCTTGGTCTTATTCATCAAAATGCTATTTCTTTATTTGCATTTGATAGTAGTCAATAGAGGTTATCATTAATGTTTGGCTTTGGACCTACCTGAAAAATTAAAGCAAATAAGCTACGCCCTCTTGGTTAAAAGAGTAGCGAAGAAGCCGGCCAAGAACGAATTGATTTAAAAATCACTTGCAGTCGATGACATCAGAAGGAAATTTTGTCACATGGCTATTTTTGGATTTTCAAGAACATTTTTACGGTATTACACGCAAAAGAGCTTCTCTGGCTGTCTGGTTGTTCTGAATTCCAGGATGAGTCCGCTGTTGTTGTTGTTGTCTTTTTTTCTTCAACTATTTCCAAAACTTTCTAATTGACCGAACACTTTCCCTGGACACACAGCAGTCTGAATTTTACAATTGAGTTTAAGGACCGTTTTTCTTACATTAATAAAGACAAAAAAAATGAATTAACACACAAAAGCAATGTAAAGAAAAAAGTGATGATCATGCATACTATACCGTATTCCGATTGAACTCTGGACACCTACTCAACTTCTTAACTATCCAATTCATTTGTGTACACAGTTATCGCCAACCTACTTAAATCTTGGCATCAGTAATTGTACATATCCACTATATCATGTTATGTCACAGTCATGACAGCGTAAACCAACAGTATGCCTACTTATTTTGAGAATACAATGCATGAGCAATGGGGGGGGGGATCTGTTTTCAAAGCGACTCTGGTATAAAAGTGTTTATGCTTGAAATGCTGTACTGCAGAGTGGAATAAAAATTGTAAGCTTTAAGACAACACTCCTAAGTCTGACGTACTGTGTATCAAACTATTTATCAATCGATTCATATGGGCTGTTGTGCGTTTGGGCAAAATATGCAAAGTTGGGAAGTCGTTGAATGAGTCGGAGCACGCAAAGAGTTCACACTTTCTTTATCACTTAACGTCCGGTCAGACCATTTTCTTTAGGCATATAGTAAAAGCTAATAAACATGTAAATACAGAACCCTTGACATGACCATTCACTGCTCGTGAATTGTATGTATTGTCTGTGGTATTTATCCTGCCCCATTCGAATGATCTTGGGGCACGCCCACAAGCACACAACCACACACACACACACACACACACACACACACACACACACACACACACACACACGCACACACACACAGCTTTCCGCGGCACCCATCAGATGGATTTATTGTATATATTTGAGGGATACACGGAGATGTGAAGCAAAGAGAGAAGAAACCGCCGCAAGGAAAACTCTCGTATGCAGTCCACTGAGAGTGTCAGTGATTAGGAAACATCACCGTCTGCAAACGCAGGGCATTTCTGTTGATTTCATCGTCTCAGGGCCGAACGTCAATTCACACAACAATGAACGAAAAAAATAAAATGGACGCATTTTTGTCTACTTGTACCTCGGCTGACAAAGATATGGTCATGCCCATCATGAATACCATCCAAATTCAAGAAGCGTATGACTCTTGGTCGGATACGTATAACCAGGTTAGTTGCTGTTTTGTTTATAAAATATTCAATTAATTTTCAATGTCGTGAATATTTCTCTAGAAAATCTTCTCTTTGTGTTATCTGTGCGTGTATGTCTCTTGCAGAGCCGTGTTTAAAGGCCCTGTCACACCTTTCCGGGCAAGCTACCCGGACTTGTTGCGTGTAGAGATTTTCCATCACGCCAGATATATATATATATATATATATATATATATATATATATACATATATATATATATATATATTTTTTTTTTTTTTTTGCGGGCAGACAAGGATTTTCGGACTAATTTCGTGTGCGTCTTACCTGCTGGACGCGTGTTACTTACGTTCTATTTCCGGACGGCAGATGGGAACTGCGGAGTACGTGCGTTACAACTGCGTGTTACCTGCCCGGGAGCTTCCTGGGAGGTGCGGCCGCCACCATCCTCCTTCTGGTGTTCTATGTGGACCTCTGCGGGCAGTCGCCGCGACTCACCCGGAACAGGTTTTAACCATGCTCAAGTGCCTGTCACACCTTTTCTAGCAAGCCTTGCTGTTGACTTGCGGGGGATAATTTTTGTTACCGGCGGATGGCACGAACCCGACAGTACCTAGCATGTATCTCCCCCGTAGCTGCCAGGTGTTGCGCACGCAAGTCCGATTTACCCGCAGCCAAGTGTTAATCATGCTCAAAACTTGCTCCGGATGAGTCGCAGGTGTGCCAGCAGAAGTCCATGCAGAACACCAGTAGGAGGCCCATAGCAACCGCAAGCCACATCCAGTTAACCCGCTACTCTTACTTAGGTTGCCAGTGGATCTGTGTCTCCGGACACGCGCGTCATCAGTGCCCGTACTACGAGCATAATACAGGTGTTTTACTTGCAAGAAATGGTGTCGATACTGAAACACCCCTGTACAGGCTGCTCAGTTCTACGGGCGTGGAGCGAGCTATACGAGCAAATTGCGTGAATAATGAGGGTCAGTTACTGCCTTTCTGCTGGTTAGTTGAGAGTCCGCTGCGGCCAAGATAATGAAATTCTATGGAACCTCTTTCATATTAAAGTCCTTCAGAGGGATTCCTTCACCGAGTTGTCACCCCTCACGCGCCAGCCATAAGCCTGACACGCAGGTCACACATAATACTCGTAAGTAGAACGTAAGCAGCACGGGTCCCGCAGATAAAACGAGTGCAAACTCGCCCAAATCCTTGTCCGCCCGCAAAAATGTTCCTGCATGCTTGAAAAATTCCTGCAATTCACGCAACAAGCCTTCACAGCTTCCCCGGTAAGGTGTGACAGGGCCTAAACTCGGCTGCTGGTAAACGGGCGAGATACGGGCGAGACACGTGCTAGGTACTGTCATGTGCGGGCCATCCGCGGGACCTCTGGGTAGCAAAATGTATTCTTCGTATGTCACACGCAAGGCTTGCCCGGAAAGGTGTGACAGGGCCTTAAATGAATGTTAGATGCCAATACAATAATATCAGAAAGTAACAATTTGATAAACGTAACAGTTTTGTGACAATCTCGACAATAATATTTTACAGAATGTTCTCTCAGCGTAATACAATCAAGGATCCAGTGACGTAATACACACGGTGAGGAAGATTCCTGAAATTTTAGACATGGTTGAATGTCGCGAAGTATCATATTTCTCCATGAATGAGCTGGAATTTCAATACTGATGAATACATTTATGAGTTGCATATTGTATAAAGTGATTAGTTGACAGTTTTATATAGTTGTATAAAACGTCGGGCTGATGTATCACGTCATTACAGTGTATGTGATATTGTATATTAATATGAGTTAGTTTCAGTCGCATTCTGCGATATATCTGCGGTGTACCTATGATGAATTTGATGTATATTTTGTTGTGATATCCAATGTACAAAGAATTTTCATTGTGGACAATAAGGTAATCAGTCAATCAATATAAATGAATAAATTCTACCCATTTTACGTGCTCTAATCAACTCATTTCGTCTTTAACTAATCAGCATCGCTTTCGTACATTATGTGAGTAGCGGCCAAGTCATTTGTATTCACTTGTAGCGGGGAATGTGACAGGTGTCAATATTCATGTGTCGCTATGACCTACTTTTTCTGGGATATAGCAGGTTCCTTCGAATGACACTGCATTTGCAGTGAGTCATCACGTTACCCGTATACATTCGGAGATTATAAAAGGAAGAGCAATCAAACGTATAAAGCCGACTATAGCAATACATAGCCATCACAGTCTCCTAACATTCAATTCTTTATTCAAATATTTTCCTTACAATGAAGTAGGGCAAATTACAAATCAATTTAAAGCTTAGCATCTAGTAAATTTGCATATACCAAAAACCCAAACATTGTTTTCCCAACATTTCACATGAGTTTTCTGATGACGCATCACATTTCACCTGTGAAATAGCGCAGAACGCACAATTTAAGGCACAACCGCGAACCAATGAAAATGCAAGAAACCAAAAATATAAATTCGGTCAGATTACAATTGTCATGAATATGCATTTTTACGAAGTGGGTGTGGCCTGTTGGGCCGAGATAGAAAGAAAAAGATGGCTCGAGCGAGGCTGGGACCATGCCGTCCGAGGAAGCCAGAGGGAGGGAGGAATAAAGTTTTCATTACTTTAAGTTTTCGAGTGATGGTGATTTGATTCGTTGTCACGGATTTCGACGCCTCATCCCGTAATACAATATAGCAACAATAGCCCATTCCAAGAATGTGAAATATATACTTGGCATTTATATACATAATATATCATTATGATTCGTTATCTCGAAACCGATATAGTCGTAGACGTTTAAACCAAGAAAGCTGAAATGGAAGGTGATTTCGCTGAAAATTATATATACATATATATATATATGTATAATATATATGTATATATATATATATGTGTGTGTGTGTGTGTGTATTATATATATATATATATATATATATATATATATATATATATATATCATAGGTTTGATGGATAACACTACCCCTGTCAGAATATCAAAGTCTAAAATGTTCGAAGTCGGTTATGTGTAGGAGTTATTTGAAGCATGATCTTATGTGTGTTTGTTGTTAGGTGATCCGAGTATCCTCTCGGATCAGCTTCTGTATCTGTACTATTTTTTTGTTTCTTTCTATATTTTTTATTCTTTATTTCTCCTCAAATCTTGCGCAGAAGTTATTTGTATCTTTTTTTTTTCAATTGACCTATCATATTTCAATACATTGATCTGGCAGTCTTCCCGGAAGCTGATAGCTCTGCTTATCGTATAGTGCTTGAAGTGTATTTACCATTAATTTCTTTCAAATGTCGTCTTAAAAACGGTCCGTTTGTGATAACAAAATAGGGAATATGATCATGAATCATAGGGATCATGAATCAATTAAACCAATACTAGCTTACAGTCATTATAATGAGATTTCGTAAAAAAGGATGTTGCGGTCGTATAAAATAATCATTTTGTTTTCTCATCTACACTCTCATACAGAAAAATATTGCACTATTTTTCCCCAGAAAACATGAAAAAGGATGTTTTAGAATTCAATATTCAATCCTTTATCAATATCTATTACAGGCTAATTACACCCAGTTCCATAGGCTCTGAATTGATAGGGCAACACATTATATGAAGAGTTTGTTTGCAAAAACCGATAAGTCCATTTTTGAAGATTTTGAAGTACGGTCTCTGTCATAAAGTACAAAATAATACTTTTTAAATGATATATTGGTCACTACATAAAGGTATAGATGAGCGCATGCATGCATGCAGCTCTCACTGCTCTCCAATTTTGTTGGCTGTTTGGTGACTTTTTGTTATTACTTTTGGACAAGATTTGCCCCACTATAAGAACTAAGTACCAGGAAGCAGGAGGACTTTGGGTGACATCTGTATTCGCCTGGTTGCCAAGATTTTACATCAAATGACATTTTGGTTGCTTGACCAAGGAAGCAGCCAGGGAAGCCATATATATGCTCCATGCAGTAAAGCACAATCTGTGGTGCTCATTCGTGCATGGCTGATTGACATTGACTGTGCTGTAATGTGGCTTTGCACCTGCCCTGTCTCTGAGCTGAGGAAAGCTGCTTGATCACAATGGGGGCTTTTCTTCTGATTGTGATTGGAACCCTCACCCTTCTTCCTCATCTGAATGGATCCCATAGCTCAGCCCTCACATCGCCACGGCCTTTTGTGAAGCAGCTATACACTCGCAAACACTTCCTACCAAGAAGGATTCCGTATTATTGTAACAGCCAAGCATCTTTTCAATGTGAATTGTTTAGAGCTGGAGATGTACACCCAAACCCAGGCCCCGTACAAGATGGCAGCCAGCTACATGGTGACCATGAAAGCAACAAGTACACTTGTCTTTATTCGAAACAGCTGTCATATGGATTGAATGACATGTTGCACCTCTCATGTCATGGGAAGGCGAGATTACCCAGGCAAGTGTACTCTACCATTAAAGTTCTGGGTCTGAATCGTATTCGCCCAACCCGTCGTGGCTCCCGTGGTGGTGTAAAGATCAGAGCCCGTCCTCCCCAAGAAACAGCACTTGTCTCACAATACGGGCTCGGTCAACAAACAATCCCAGTGGTAAATTCACCATCACCACCATGTTACTCTAAAGGTACAACCGGTGTTAAACACCACGGTTTTAGTAGGCATAGTAATCTCATCCGATGCAAAACCAGTGCTCTGCCAAAACACTATCGGCAGATCAAGTTTGCTCTATGGAATGCAAGGTCTGTCAAAGCCCGGGGTAAGTCAACAGCAATATGTGATTTTGTGCTGTCACAGCGTCTCGACATCATGGCCCTAACCGAAACCTGGCTAACAGGTACTGATCGTGACAACCACGCAGTTGCTGACATTCACAGGACACTACCAGGATTCAAGATGTTCCATGTATATCGTCAGGGCACAGTCGGAGGTGGAGTGAGTCTTTTGCTACGAGGTGGATTCAGTGTCGTTGAAAATCGGAGCTTACAACTGGAATCATTTGAATATATTGATTTAACCTGTACATCACACATCACTTCTTCGTTTCGCATAGTTGTTCTCTACAGGCCACCACCTTCTAGAAAAAATAGAGCTACTATAGGATCCTTTATCAGAGAATTGTCGCTAGTGTTGGAGGTTCTGATATCATCCCGGCAAAAGTTTATGTTGGCAGGAGACTTCAACATACACTTCGAAGATCCTGCGAATACTGATTCAAAGAAATTACTTCAAGTACTGGAGCCTGCAAACCTTCGGAATTATGTGAACACACCAACACATCGCAGTGGTCACACTTTGGACCTGCTGATTGCTTCAGAAGAGGACAATTTTGTCGCTGGTGTTTCAGCGACTCGATTCTCTGCCTTCTGATCATTTTGCTGTGCTGTGTACTTTAGCTGCTGCTCGTCCACTCTCTGTAAAGATGCAGGTTTCTTCACGAAATATGAAAAACATGGATGTGGTCAGTTTCCAATCTGACATTTCCAAGTCTCGCATAATGGCTGACTCGGTAGATGACCCCGATGCACTAACTCAAGTCTATGACGCAGAACTTCGTAGAATCTTTGATGAATACGGTCCCATGGAGAAGAAGGACGTTGTTGTGCGACCGCATGCTCCATGGTTCTCACATTCACTTCGTGAAGCAAAGCAAAAGCGAAGAAAGAGTGAGAGAAAGTGGATGAAATCTGGTCTATATGTTCATAAAGAAATCTACCAGGCACTGTGCATAGAATACAACAAAGTCCTGTACCACGCAAAGACCGAGTATATCTCAAGTAAGATCAACACCACTGATCAACGCAGTCTTTACCGCATGGTCAAAAGCCTGTCTTGTCCTTCCTCATCGATGGCGCCTGTGCTGCCACATCACCATTCACCGGAGCAATTAGCTAATGATTTTTCAAAGTTTTTTGATCGGAAGATAGAACGTCTACGGGATAACTGTCATGCTGAGGGGGCAAGTTTATCAAGATCTCTCACTTAAATTACCTAGGATGTGTACCATCACAATGTCTGACTTCGACTATGTCCCAGAGGATGTTATATCAAACACTCTCAAGACAGCTTCCACTTCCTGGTCAGCACTCGATCCTATACCTACATCATTGCTGAAAAATTGTATGTCCAGTCTGCTGTCCCCCATCACAAAAATTGTCAATGCCAGTCTGCAAACAGGTCGATTTCCTCCTTCTCTGAAGCACTCTTTAGTTCGTCCACGTCTGAAAAAAGAGGGACTGCCACATGACGATTTCAGCAGCTATCGGCCTATTTCTAATCTGAGCTTCATTGGAAAATTGATCGAAAAAGCCGCTTGTGCACAGATCAGAGAGTACCTCTGTGAGCAAGACTTAATTCCTTCAACGCAGTCCGCCTATAGGAAAAACTACAGTGTAGAAACAGCCCTCTTGAAAGTTTACAATGAGATCCTGCTGGCCTTAGATTCACACAAGGAAGCCATCCTCGTCCTTCTTGACTATAGTGCTGCATTTGACACCGTGGACCATCCCATCCTAATTCGAAGGCTGGACAAAAGGTATGGGTTCCGTGGAAATGTCCTTGAATGGCTAAAATCCTATCTGAAAGACCGGACACACAGTGTGCAGATTGAAGACGCTACATCTGATATCCACCATGATAGCTGTGGCGTCCCACAAGGTTCAGTTATGGGACCACTGATATTTACGCTTTACAGCTCTCCAATCATCGACATCATCAATGATCACGGCCTTCAACCAATGGTCTACGCAGATGACACACAGATTCTAGTCACTTTCAATCCGGATGATCGAGAGGTGTCTGTTCTCAAGCTCAATAAGTGTCTGGTTGACATAAAACGATGGTCTACCAGCAATTGCCTTACCTTGAATGACTCAAAGACTGAAGTTATCCATTTCTCCTCCAAGTTTCTTACATCCCCAAGTCCTGTGGCAGTCAGTATTGGTGATGTCAACATTATGCCATCGTCCTGTGTTCGAAGTCTTGGCGTCCTTCTTGACAGCCATCTCACCATGAAGGAACACATCAAGCAGGTCTGCAAGTCTGCTACAGCTGCTCTTCGATGTCTCGGCAAACTACGACCCTACCTCACGAAGAAGATCACTCACACTTTAGTTCACGCTTTTGTTATTAGTAGGTTAGATAATTGTAATAGTCTGTTGATTAATCTTCCCAAATCGGACTGTTATCATCTTCAAAGGATTCAGAACACTGCTGCCCGTATCATTGAAAAGCTCCCCAAGTATAGTGAAATCTCACATACTTTTACTCAACTTCACTGGCTCCCCATTGAAAAGCGTCTCATATTTAAGATTCTTCTGTTAGTTTACAAAGTTCAAAATGAAGTTAGTCCACAATATCTTAAGGAATTGATCACCTCACCTGTTCCCACACGTAGTCGGAGATCACAACACCAATCCCTTCTCCGCATAGCTAAAGTTAATACAAAGTTTTATGGTGACAGGTCTTTTTCAGTTGTTGCCCCAAGATTGTGGAATTCACTACCACAACATATCCGTCAGTCAGCTTCACTGGGCTCATTCAAATCTTCGTTAAAGACTTATCTATTTGTGAATTGATATTTCCTTTTTTCTTTGTACATGTATGTTTGTATTGAAAGTAAATTGTTGATTACAGTATGTTTTGTGATGAGATTGTAAAGCGCATAGGGAACATTCATTTGTTATATGCGCTATAAAAATGTCATTATTATTATTATTATTATATAAAGGTATATTTTTTAAGTTATGGTCAAAAGAAGCAAAAGTTTTCTTATTATCCTCTTTATTTTTCTTGACCTTTAATCGCAAATATCTCCATTTGACAAATATGGACTTATCGGTTTTTGCAAACAAACTCTTCATATAGTGCCTTCACCTTTGACAAGAGCAGTACAGTCGGATTAGACTTGCTCACATGTCGACAATGGCATTGACAATTATTCGACTTTGGCTCAAAAGTGCTAAGTGCCTCTGGACAACACGTAACATGCTCCTGCAAACGTCATAAACACAAAGCAAAATTATGAACAACAACAAAACAACAAATTGATGCGTTGATCGACTCTTGGGTCTCTTCCAAATTGGTACCATTATCATAGAACTACTTAAAAAAGTTTACCCAGGGTTAGAGTTCTCTGGTGGTCTGGAGTTAATGACAAAATAATACACGCACTTGGACTTCGTAACCTCTCTACAAGAATAATCTCGTGATTGGACGAGCTGCGCTCCAATCTCTTCTTCACCCCCACCTCCTTTTTCCCCATAAACGACACTATATATTATTATGCGAAATGTATTCTGAAAAGGTCGGGAAAAATCATGGTAAAAATGGCATCGGAAAGGGTAAGACAAATCTGAAAGTGTGAAAATCAGTACGTGACTTTGCTGATGAGCATTGTCCAGTGAAGTAGGCCTTGCGGACATCGTGCGCGATTGCCATTACATGCTTAGAGTTGCATGAGAGAACAAGAATCGGTATCTGGACGATATTTCTTTCAGTCATGAGACAGTTTTGGGGGAGGAAATAAGTTGCACAAGTTTTGTGCAAGAGGATGGGCGATATAAATGCAGTAGAAAATAAATACGATAATGGATGGAAATTAGGCACTGACACCTACACGCAGCACAAACCGACCATCCGGCGTCAATATAAAACGAGGAGTGTAATCGTTGCTGGTATGGATTTTCAGTGACAAATGGACTTGGTGACTGCGTTCTTTCATTATAATTCAGGCTATAGATTGGCAAGAGAGAACATGAATTGGTACCTGAGTGACTTTTTATTTTAATCAAGTGCATGAAGCCAGTTTTGGCTTGATGAAATTGTACAAGTTTGTTATGTTTAGCCTTGTTTACAGATTCTTTTCCGAACTTATTCAAAAAAAATATACGACTTTTGATATATACACGCACAAACGACAAAGTAGTCAGGTGTTAAACAAAGGAACTATACAGTCTAAACATGAATAATTTAGTGTTCGATATTAAAATTTTTTTCTCTTATTCTGCGCATCTATGACTTTCTGTCAGACTGCCTTGGTATACAGTACACTCTTTATAACGAACACGGTTATAGCGAAATTACGGTTGAAACGAAATTCCCGTTACAATGAAGTAAAATGTCAGGCCGTAACATTATCTGCTCTATGGGTTTTTTTTATTATTATACTATTATCATTATTATTGTTGTTATATCATTATTATTATAATTATTATTTTGTTCTGTTATAACGAAATTTCGCTATAAACGAAAGAAAATTGCCGGTCCCGAGGACTTCGTTCTGGTTATAACGGGATTCCACCGGAGTACCATAATAATTATACCATATGGCCTACATGGCCTAAGGCCGTGTTTTATTGTAAGTTCTACGACCTTTTCAAAGTACATTATACCTGACCTTAAAGTACTATCGTTACTATCAATGTCTAAACTACTCTCATTGTTACCCGTTTTTCGATAATTTTCAAGGTTATTTTTGTTACCATATATATAGACTGGACCTTCTACTCATGCAATATCACGTAACGAGAGAGAAAGATATATAATTATAAGATTATTTCTACGTTATCTGCAAGATCTGTCTTCTACTTTCTGTCATAGGATCTTTGCCAGGCTGGGTATACCGGCCCACGGGTTGGAGCCGAAAAACTGCTGGAACTACTACCAGACAGTGGATCACGAATACTTGACTGCCCCTGTGGAACCGGAATGGATGCCCAAGAGGTCAGGACTGTCCTTTTTCTTTAAATATAGTGTGAAGCCTATTGAAAAAAAGAACAAAAAGCCAAGCAAACGATAAAGCATTTAGTAAAACTTACAAAAACAAAAACACAGTACTAGCTACAGAATCTATTCTTTAAGGAAAAAAAAAAAGAAGCTACCACGTCCTTCCTGAAGCTAAGCTCTTTTTGTCATTCAGTCAACCAGGAGCTAGCAAAAATTTATCTGAAAATTTTTAAATGTTTGAAAACCACAAAGAAAGACAACTATAATTACGCTAAGACGATGATACTTAACGTCAAGGATAAGCTAACTTCGAGGAAAGTATCGCATGGTCTCTTTCGTCACGAAATCGGTCATTTCGTCACGAAACAAGAATTTCGTCAACAGAATGACAATTTCGCCACGGAATTGTCATTTCGCTTCGAAATGACCGATTTCGTGACGGAAGAGACCATGCGACACTTGGCGCCTCATACTTAACTACGAGCTTATCTTCGAAGTTAGCTTATTAATCGAGTCTTCTGCTTTGACATTGTTTGAGCTGCTTCTTACAAGCGCTTGAACAGTATAACTGTTTTCTAGGGGTTTTCATCAGAGAGGATTGCTCCTTTGTTGCGCTTGAAGAGTTTGGTTGTAAAACGAACTGTCTCCATTCATTTCAATTTGAGATATTTGCGATTAAACCTGTCAAACAAAAACTAAGAAAATGATCATAGCATATGGGATATTATTCCTTGTTATCATATTTCTTGTTTTGCAACAAGTGAAGTATATGATTGGAAACGTTCTATTTTGCTCTATCTGATGATGGACTTACTTTAGAATGAAAATGACGCGTAACGCGTTTTGCGATCAAATCCTTCACTCTTTAAACTTTTTTTCAATTCAATTCAATTTATTTTCATATTTCTCAATGAAGGAATGTACACCAAATATAATAAAACATAGTGATTCATAATATCCGTCTTGGATGCACAGTAAATTAATGTAAACATCTAAAACATAGCGGTCAATCATCGTACGTTAGGCTCTATGCATAACGCTAAAGAAATACGATGGAACCTACTTAAAAGCGAGCTTGTTAAGCGTAGGTCCCAAATTCTGAACAGAGTGTAAGATACAGATGAGGAGCACGGATGCAACGTAGGACCAAAATAAAGAAAAACAAAAATGAAAGGCAAAAATACCCGGGGCAATAACAGAATCTTCTCAGTACATTATAGTGATATACACACAACCACATTCTGCAGACGTAAGAACAGTTGATTTAGCAATGTTGACAATAGTGTAATAATACGATTTGAATAATGCTGAAAAAAGAACGACTCGATATGCGAGTCCTCGGAAGAGACACGGGAAGCCTAAAGAGTGAACATACAAGTACTAACATTCAAAGAAGAATTAGAATTAGAACTATCAAATAACACGGAAGGAGTGTTGTTTGATACACACATTCAGGGTAAGGTTATAATATACGGAAAAAAAAAAAGAATATTAAGGGTAAGATATGAACATTCAAGGTAGAATTGAACACAGAAAAATGCCCACTGTAGGACAGCCTAATCAGGTACAGTTAATCTCCCGGTTCAAGATGTTTTGTTTTGGTTTGTTTGTTTGTTTGTTTTGTGTGTGTGTGGGTTTTTTTAAGCACAATATATCTTGATAAACCTGTTGACAAATTTAGGCTTAGGATATGAAAGTAAAAGAAAACTTGTCATCGTATGCGAGTTTTATCGTATAGTCGATGATGCGAAGGAGTGGTACTTACTTGCTACCTTTAATTTACGGTTAACAGCTGAAGAAACTGGGTTTCACGAATATCGTGGGCGTGGACATTTCTGACAAGTCTCTGGAGCTGGCCAAACTCACCGGTCTGTACGACAGCTTGCACAACTGTGACGTCATGAAGGACAAGCTGCCTTTTGATGACGGTGGGTTACATACTTATTTAGAGGTGTAAATTCGACGCCGGAATAAAATTAAACCAAAGCTTACTAATGAAGTGTCTAATCTCAATCTCGCTAATCTCAGTAAATGTTGAAACTAAAATTGAAGTTTAGTGATTAGGATATAGAAGGAAAAATACGAAAACATGAATCTGAGATCAGTGAGCCATTTGAACTTACCAGATGACATGTAGACATGTTATAAGCAATGTATGTCTACAAAAATTCCTCCAAGCCTCATGTTGTATGGCAAGCATTCTTAGGGAAAAAACAGTTTGTAAAAGAGCAATCATTGCTTGACGTTGAATCAAGTATCTTTTGTTCATGAATAGGAAAAGAAATAACGAATAATCGCTGTACTGCAGGAGATAACATTATTCACTCTATTTTTATCACCACAGTGTTAGAATATCTGTTTTACACACTTTCGTTTTGCTTTCCAGATTCACATTCTGCAGTATAATGTATAATATGCCATATATTGCTATTATATACTCTAGATTGTTCTTTGTTATTCACTTCTGAACTTAGCCTATCACAAACCATACAGCAGAAGGAAACTTTAACACAGTTTTTGGGCGTCCCTTCGTTTGTTGTTTTGTGTTCTATGATTTCTCTTCACGTTGTATTTTTCTGGGAAACAAAATGCACTCTGTTTGCACATACGATACCAGCGAGCTCTAGATCTACGAGGCTATACGTCTATGAGGCGCCTCGTCCGGAGTTGGACAGGCTGGGACAATAAGAAACCTGTCTCGCGCATGCGCAAAACAACATTTCTTTCGACAAAACTATAGCCACGTCGTAAGATAAGCGTCGCAGATCTAAAACACGCAATATACTCACACCATGAGGGACCTTTTCGATAATAAAGATGCACCTTCTCAATTCATTTTCATGTTGTGTGGAAAGCTGCTGGTACCATACGGCTTTCCACTCCGGAGTTTTGACGGATTGTTTTTAATGGAAAGTATTTCCGTTCCACAGACTCATTTGATGCGCTTCTCTGCATTGGCGGATTTATGCCTTCCCACGTGAACCAAGCCGTCTTTCCAGAATTCCGTCGTGTCGTCAAACCAGGTAAAACATCTGTTGCTAAATCGTCAAGAAATTACCTTATTGATTCACACATTTCCACACTAACAAGTGAAGTACAAGTGGGACAAACACAGAAATAATTATTTCCCAAATCACACATCTGGGACCATGTTAATTGTACTGAGACTACCTGTAACTTTGCAAACGCGAAATTTTGTTGAATTGTTTGTTTGTTTATTGCCATCTTAGAAGATGGCTGGATAGCCCATATTCAGCTATGCTAAGCTGGTCTTCCATGGGGTCCAGTTGGATGTGAGGTGGGACCACTTCACCGGGTTAAACACCCTCCTCTTTGCGATGAATGAATGAAGCGGGATCTTTTACGTGCATGAGCTGTGACTCTCTCATACACGGGACCTCCATCTTATGTCCTATCCGATGGACAGAGTGTTTTGCCTCTTGCTAGAGGGGACGGTATGCTTGCGCACAACATTGCTCAGTCCAGACTCGGGTTCGAACCCGGGTCCTTAGGATCGTGAGGCAGACGCGCTCCCGACTGAGCCAACTCACCGCCCTGCTGAATAATATTTATTGACTCTCCCTTTCCATTGTTTCTGTCCAGGTGGCATCATCCTCATAGCGATGAGAGAGAAGTATATTCACACTGCTCCCGAGTACCGAGGGGGTCAGCTTGATTCTGCCATCGTCCGATTCGTAGAAGACGACTACTTCGATTACCTGTATCGATTTCGTTACCCTGGATTCATTCAAGACCTTGCAGGGATCATCTTCGCGCTACGCGTCAAATGAGGGGAAGAAAAGCATTGATGCTTCCCAAGGTTTAAATCCGAGTAATAATTATGAAAATAATTATGAAATGTAACAGTTTGATTTTTTTTTTCTCGGTACATTTGCATGTCACGTGATTTCCTTGTCTTGGTGTCACAGGTCTGTAAGTTGTTCTTCTTTTGATTTAGAATTATGTCTATAATGACTGAGAATTAATCTCATATTTTCCTCCTGTAGTCATGCGCTGTAACAGGGGTATTGATAAAGACTGGTCTATGAATTCCTGTAAAATGAGTTATAAACAGTCAGTCCGCAGCACGTATGCTAATGAGCCGATCCGGCAAGATTTATTCAGCACTCTCGTTGACGATCTTTGCGTTCGAAAGGTGTCTCGTCGTGCGAGATTTTGCGAGACTTTGATAGGGCTATGGTTTTCACAGTGTAGCGACTTGTACATACATTCGTCATGGCTACAAGTCACGGTAAATTGTTCTCCAGACTTTGATCTTTATCTTTATACTAAATTTGCGTATAATATCGGATCTTATCATGACTATATAATCAGTTGAATTTGCGTAAATTTTACCTGCTTTTTACGGAAGATTTTGTCGTCTTAAAGGGACTGTACAGTACTGGTTGAGGTGGGGATTCATGTTTTGAACATTCCTAAGTGAGATAATGAGAAAACTCTTATGAAATATGAAAGAGCATGTAATTTTAAGAAGGATTCAACGTTTATTTGATGAAAATTGGTTTTTAAATGGCTGAGATATCCCAAAAAGTGATAATAATAAAAGGCGACATGCCACAACTTTATTAGGATCTCTTTGTTTTACGTTGTTTTTTGATATCTCGGCCATTTCGAAACCGATTTTCGTCAAATAAACTTTTGATACCCCTAAGAATTGCATGCTCTTTGACATCTCATAGAGTGGTTTCTGAATATCTCGCAAAACGTTAAAAGCTAAATCCTCACCTTGACCAGAACTGTACACACCCTTTAAGTTCTTTTTTGGTTCCTGACCGGATTAAGAAACTGTTGTTTCTGATTTTGGCTTTTTCGTAGAGAGGAAACTTATAGATGCTCATCATACATTGGAGTCAAGGAGACGCAAGCATGATTTATACTAGTTTTTCCGTTTTGAAATGTCTGTAAAATTCACTCCTAAGCCGGAAGTATGCTCCTCACAAAGTGTACAGTGGCGCGAAAGAGCTCTCTCATTGGACAGTGCTTGCATTCAGCTAGCGTTTGAACTACACGCGTGCCAAGAAACCGCAAGTGGCATGAAACCGTTATGTAGCAGCGTAATGACGTAATGCAAGCGCTGAATGCAAGCGCTGTCCAGTGAGAGAGCTTACTCTTGAGATTGCACGGTTTCAATCTGATCAGCGCTGACATCTATGTATATTTTGCTGGTTCCTGACCGGATTAAGCAACAAATTGTCAAGATATTTACATGGATACAAAGATTAGGAGATGGACTACCAAATAAAGCATTTTCATTGAAGCGCAAGGTGAATTTGGTATTTTTTTTTTTTGACGTCTTGAACGTGTCCTGCACGAATTACTTTTTTCATCGGTTTTCAAGCTCAAATTACGCTATGATATTTTTCATTTACAATAATTTGAGTCACATGTGACGATAGTTTACATATTTTCCTTGAATTTGATACCAAATTTGTGATCATAAGGTGTATTTTTGTTGCCGAAAGCCCAAGGACAAAATCCCCTTACGCAGCTCATTACGTATGCAAGCCTAGAGCGGGCTTGCATACGAGTTGAATAAATACGAGCGAATTGTCCGGTGCTGCGGACTGACTGTAAACGTAAGTAATCGATGATCGTGATTAGTTTGTTGTTGTAAAAAGTAAAAGAACTACATGCTTATTCACATTTGTAAAGACCTCATAATGTTCACAAGTTTGTAAACATCCCTCCAAGTTCCGTTTTTTGTTTTTGTTTTTGTTTTGTTTTTTATTTTATGGAAATGACCATAATTAAGGATGACAGATGACTGTGCCTTTTTTACACTGAAAATTAGCAGTTGTTTTTCACTCATTATATTTAAATATGATTTCCTTGTGCCAGTGTCATACGACAATTTTCTGTGTGTGTGTATGTGTGTGTGTAAAATCATGTCTATAAACATGTTTGAAAGTAAATGGGTCACTTTTTCTGGCAATCATCCTATATTTCTCCCTGCCATCATAAGCTTAAACAGAGATATTGATACATGTACTGATCTGTGATTTCCTATTAAATGAGTATAGAACCGCGTATTCAGAAAAAAAGTGAAATCATTTCTCTTAAGTACTCTTACTTTACGCAGCTGCAATATTCTTTATAGTGTGTAACGACAAAGTATCGTTTCAGAATCCAGTATCATCAGACATCCAGAACTTTTCAACTTTTCAACTGTAAAAATATAGTAAGACGTCAGACTTACTTTTACTTCGTAAAGACTTACTTTACGCAGCTGCAATATTCTTTATAGTGTGTAACGACAAAGTATTGTTTCAGAATCCAGTATCATCAGACATCCAGAACTTTTCAACTTTTCAACCGTAAAAATATAGTAAGACGTCAGACTTACTTTTACTTCGTAAAGACTTACTTTACGCAGCTGCAATATTCTTTATATCACGTATAGTGTGTAACAACAAAGTATCGTTTCAGAATCCAGTATCATCAGACCTCCAAAACTTTTCAACTTTTCAACTGTAAAATATGACGTCAAAGAGGCAGAAGGTCAATGGGAAAAGGTTGATCCTCATGTCACTTTAACGTGATGTATGAGGCGGAAGGGAAGAAATAAAACCAAACAAAGCTATGATAATTATAAGAACAAGTTGGGTTAAACTTCGTATACGATTTTGTTGCGTAAGCACGAGCAGACATCCGACGATTTCATTGCTCACTATCTCAGAAGAATGATTTTTTAAAGTTGCTGCGTGCTTGTTGTTGTGACATTTTTGGTTTTAGATAAAACGTTTTGTCCTGAATGTTTATTGGTCCCACTCGTAAGTAATCGACAGTCACGATAAGTTTATTTTTGCAAAAAGGAATATTTCATGGCCGTTTCATTTATAAATACTTCTTAATATTTACATATTTGTATAGATACTACAAACGTGTATTAAAACTGCATTATACCAGATGATATGTACCTTGTTTACAATTTGCTTAACGTAATGTTACCTATATATCCTCGCTTCTGTCTGCCTGAGACAACAATAACAATAACAAAAAGGGACACATTGATGTGTATAGTGAATATCGTCTTCTTTTTTTCCGCATTTTTTATTGTTTTAATCCTTTACATGCGACGTTTATATATATATATATATATATATATATATATATATATATACATATATATGTATATATAATCTCATATGTATGTATATATATATATATATATATATGTATATATATAATTATATATAATCTCATGTGTAGCCTACGTATTATTATCACGTTACTCTGAGATATAGATACAGCTGTATAGAGTATGGAAACATGCATAATTATGTATCATACATTACAGCTAGATATATATGATACATGAGTATACACACAAGTATGAACTTTTTGATTACCTTTACTTATTTACACAGTCATATTTGCCCATGTTTTTGTTTTTTTTTTTAGTTTCGTGATCTGTTGAAACACAGACAAACGGAAAATGGAAAAGAAAGGAAAATGAAAAAGGAATTAGGAGACAATATCGTTGTCCTTTGTGTCTTCGCATCTGCATGTCTTTGAATATTTTCCGTTAAGCAATTAAACTGAGAGGCCTTATTTTCATTTGCACAGAAGTTGAGTTGTTATTCACAATTCCTCATGTTAACCTGGGTACCGTTTCATGAAAGTTGTCAGCGCTGACAAGTTGTCAGTCTCTGACGATTACCATGGTAATAGTCAGTGACCAGAGCATCCCAGTCAATCAAAACCAAGGATTTTGCTGAAATTGTCAGAGACTGACAACTTGTCAGCGCTCACTAAATTGATGAAACACCCCCTGTTCCATACTGAATTCTGGATGACTGAGTAGGGCCTCCACTTCTTTGGTAGAAGGCACCTGACACAATAGACCAAACACCACCGCAGTCAGAGTCCATGACCTCGAAAACATAAAAAAAAAAGATGAAAAGTTCTCTTCTTGGCAGCATTTCTTAAAGGCAGGGGATGGAAAAGCAAAAAGAGAGAGAAGGAAAAGAAAAAACATGCTAAGAGACCTGGTACTCGGTCACTGTGCTCAGGACCGTGCTGGTGGTAATACACGGTCCCACACGCTCCACCGCTAAAAAGTCCGTGACTTTCTATACTGTACACGTCACTCATCATGGCGTGATAGACTTTGCAACTAAAGAGTTTCATTGCAAAATGATCTAAGCGCCATTTTTAAACATTTTGAAATATGTCCATCGTCTGATAAAGCAAAATGAAACCTTTTCGGTGATGCCTCACTTGTAACATAACAAGGAATATTATAGAAATAATGATTGAAAATATCCCATGGTTTCTTATTATTTTCTTTGTTTTTAGTAGCTTTGATCACAAATATTTCAACTTCACAAGATTGGAGTTAGTTTACAGTTGTAACTTCCATCAGCCTCATATAGAACTCCTGTGACGAAATTTACATACATTTCGTCTTCTGTCTTAAAAAAGGTCACGGTGTATAATGTGTCGTGAGGAACTTAATAAGTTTAAACAGGATATCTTACTTCTTGACAGGATTGATGTCAGTCGATTGAGTTGTTTATTGAATAATTTTAGGAATGAGGATAAATATTGTGGAAATAACATACATTAAAGAAGTCCTACTACATGAAGTCACACTGCAGAGCAATATATCTTCCATCAGTGAACGAATTCTGAATTCAATGATTGCGTTTTTCAGGGTTATAGAGGGAGAAGATATAGTGTTAAAAACTGAAGATGGATTACGTCGGATCTCACCACAGTTTGATGATGTGATTATAAACAGGCTTATCGTCGCATACCTCTATGCGTACTTTCGGAATAGAATACACACGGTTAATATCATTAAAACTTCCTCGGTTTGCAAGCATTGTAAAATCAAAGAATAATTAGGCCTATCATTAATAAGGAGAAAGGAAAACTTGAAAAAACAAAACACATAGGCATTTTAGACACATCTTGTTTCTACCGCCCAGAAAGGACCACAACAATATGCATTGAAATATAAATTGTTAAAACGTGCCGAGGAATGATTCTTTTTAGTGGAGAGAAGGGTCCGCCCCGGGGGTCAGTCGTTGTGCTTGTGGTTTAATGGTCAAGGGTAAATGCCTCGCACCCCTACACGCTTTGATTGAAAGAATCACGCGGCAGACATGATGTGGCGGAATCTTTTAGAATCATGGGATTTTTTTGTACTTTTTTATTTATTTTTTTTTTGTTTTGTTTTTTGTTCAGTTCTAAAGAGGCAAAAGGGTATATGAAGATACAAACACCCTACCCCTCCCTCCCCATCCTCTTCAAATCCCTGGCCGGTTAATTAGTGGCCCCTGGATTATTCGGGACCTTTAAAAAGCAAAATTGCATCGCAAGCGCCTTTGAAATATCGCGTACCCTCGTCGCCCTCTTTAGACACGGTCCGCAGAACGTCCAGAGTCTCGGTGAGAACTCTGGCAGGAGCTGTGCGGCGAAGATAAGCCGTTTCCG